>NC_056738.1:384200579-384219670 GCF_019279795.1 Protopterus annectens
TGTGTGTACTGTGGTTAGTTAAAAAAGTTTGTCGTTTGGTTTTGCTAGGGAATGAGTGTGTGTGTGTGTGTGTGTGTGTGTGTGTGTGTGTGTGTGTGTGTGTGTGTGTGTGTGTGTGTGTGCGCAGTGTGTGTTGGGGGGGGGCTGTTTACAAGCCAAAGCACAGTGCTCTCCAGGGGAAAATGAATATTGGCACAAACAGGTAGACACATACTCAAAGTTAACTTTAGCTGTTTGCAGACAGTTCAGACCCGGACTGCGCTTTTCTTATAAGAATGATAAAGGTGGTACCGCAGTTGAATACTTGAGTGGTGTTAGGTTCAAAGTTAACTTTAGCTGTTTGCAGACAGTTCAGACCCGGACTGCGCTTTTCTTATAAGAATGATAAAGGTGGTACCGGTGCTCTAATACTTAAGAGTGGTGTTAGGTTCAAAGTTAACTTTAGCTGTTTGCAGACAGTTCAGACCCGGACTGCACTTTTCTTATAAGAATAATAAAGGTGGTACCACAGATGAATACTTAAGAGTGGTGTTAGGTTGGAGAGACACTGAGCTCCTTATGGGGCCTGTAGCACAGTCTAATTTCATAAGCAAAAAAAAAAAATCTCTCAAAAAAGACACACTATACCAGTGCAACAAGGTCTTTAATATAGTTACACGAATAACAATTCCTGACTATACTGCTTCTAGAAACACAACACTTTTTAACACTGCTGAGATATACATACACATATATACAAACATAAATATATATCTTGGTATAAAGGAATAAAGACATACTTGTGGTACAGTTCACTCATCTGCAAAGTCAAAGTTAATTATTTCTTCTTGATTAAACTATATCATTTGGGAAGAATTCCCAGAATGCTAAGTGACTATGTAAATATGTGTGAGTGAGCATGTGCAAGAGGCAAACAGAAGAAATGACATGCTACTCGCTGAGATTTTGGAACCGAATATGAAGGGATGACTTTTCAACAGGCTCTGGAGAAGTGAAAAACTCAACAGAATTACCACTGCTTTTGGTCTGTGATACACACACGCGCACGCGCGCACACACACACACACACACACACACACACACACACACACACACACACACACACACACACACACACACACACACACACACACACACACACACACACACACACACACACAGCATCCAATCGGACTTTAGCACTTACAAAAACAAGAGAGAAATCCTCATTGACTTGTGTGCACTAATTCACACTGCAGCAGTCTATTAATGCATCTAATGCTGAATCTACCAGGTTCCTCCCATTTGAACAGTAGCACTTGTAGGGTCTGTGGATAAAAATAAATAAATAAAAATAATAGAACTCTGCTGTTCAGTACTGAGCTTGCACTTGTAATGGAAATCTCTTATTCAATACCAAGTACAGAGTACTGACATAGTGACATTGTGATCCCTATTTCCTGGAAGTCTCTTATTTCTCTGCAAAAAAAACTTCAGCCAATGAGACTGGAACTGACATGCAGAACAGGAAATAAGAGTCAGACAGGAAAAAAATTAGGCAGGATTTTTTGTGGGTTTGTTTAATGTTAACCTTTTTAAAATTAAACTGCAAGTGACATAAGCCCACAAACAATCTCGCCTTCATTTAGCAGCAGACACTTCCTCTCAAGTCCTTTGGTTTCTACCAGGGGACATTGTGGTGCATGTACCCCTGAAACATTTGTCAATGGAAAACTGATACAATAGAATGCATGCATTATGGGGACATTGTGATACATGTACCCCTGAAACATTTGTCAGTAGAAAACTGATGGAACAAAAGGCATGCGTTATGGGGACATTGTGGTAGATGTACCCCCTGAAACATTTGTCAGTAGAAAACTGATACAATAGAAGGCATGCATTATGGGGATATTGTGATACATGTAGCCCTGAAACATTTTGTCAGTAAAAACTGGTAGAATAGAAGGCATGCATTATGGGGACATTGTTGTATATGTACCCCTGAAACATTTGTCAGTAGAAAACTGATAGAATAGAAGACATGCATTATGGGGACATTGTGGTACCTGTACCCCTGAAACATTTGTCAGTAGAAAACTGGTAGAATAGAAGGCATGCATTATGGGGATACTGTGGTACATGTAGCCCTGAAACATTTGTCAGTATAAAATTGGTAGAATAGAAGGCATGCATTATTATGCATTGTCTTAACTATAAGGAATATATAGCTATAAAGGCTGACATTACTAGTTATTGTAATCCTCAGTTGCCATTTAGTGACAAATGTTATGATGGAAAGAGAAACTTTTTGGTAAAATCAGGCATAGTTAAGAATGCACCTTATACAGTTGCAGTGGCCAGGAAAACATATGCCATGAGAAAGTAAGAAATCCATGCATAGAAAAGGAACATGGTTTTACTGATGGGGGGATCAGCCTTATTAATCTGTTGTTATTGTTGTGTCTTTTGGCTTTTCCCAAACTCCGGTCTGCTAATGATTGGCAGTTGATTTTTACGTGCTGAGTTGCCAGCCCTAACGCACAACCTTCAACGAAGGTACGCCCATTCATGCATGTCTCCATGCAGAAGACGCTCTAGCTGAGAGTCGAACCGGTCAGCGTCTTACTGTGAGGTGACAACGCTACCGCAGCAGGAGTAAATAGCAACATAACTCTCATACTGTCTTCCACCATCAAATCTCACCTATTTATTACTATCATTAAGAACAAAATAATCCTATACTGATGCTACCCCAACATAATTAAATGCCTTCCAGGAATCATTCTTCTTAACCATTTATGAAACTGTTAAATAAACAGACATCAGCTCTGAAATCATGTAAGAACAGAGATAATAATAACTTGGCACACGTTAATAGAAAAATCACCAAAATAAAAATTAAAGTCATAAATGCAACATGGCCACCCACTTAATCATATTAAAAGCTGTGCAACATATGACTTCACTTTACTCATAAGTTCATAGGAGGTTACTAGGCTAAAAGCCCCAGGGCCTTTACAAGACTAGCCATGTTATACCTGTGTTCCCTAATTGACTGATTAGTTAGATGGTCATTATTCACAGAGCGAGTCTATGATCAGCACTGACTGCCCCTGTCCATGAGGGACATAGGTGCTACCCCCAGGGTAAATTTATGGTTTCCCATCCAATTATCTAGGTTGCACATGAATAGGGTTAATGAGGAGCTTTGCTTCACATGAATTGGGAGTTTATTCCAGAGGAGTGGCAATCTCTGGGAGAAATATCTGTCTCTCCAAAATGTTTGTTTTTTGTCACAGGCTAGGTTGAGATTCCTGGAGTGACTGACTCTTGTCCCATTTTATTTGCGGATGTGCAGCATTTCCATTGAGGCAGGGTCAGAGACTGCTCTGTAGGCCAGGCAGAAGTTGCCTCTCATCAGCCTGTAGGATACAGAGTACAGTGACAGGGCTTTCAGTCTTTCCATGTAGGTCATATTTTGGAGGCCCAGAATTTTCTTGGTAAGAAACCTCTGTGGTCTCTCCAGTTGTTGCAGGTGTCTGATGAGGTACATGCAAAAAACAACATTGTACTTTATTCATGGTTTGATAAGGGTAGAGTAAAGAGGAGTTTTAACATCCTTAGTCTTGGATGTGATGTCCTTACTTTACCACTTTACCTTCTTTACCACTGTGGACACATGGTGACCGAAGTTTAGGTTGCTATCAACCTGTGTTCCCAAATCTTGTACGATTGGGTTTGAGCTTAGGAGGGGGTGCTGTCAGCATTGTAATTTGCATGGATTTCCTCTTTGCCAAGGGGATAACAGTGCACTTTTTTGCATTTAGTTTTAGTCTGTGGCTTTGTTACCAATCATTTGTATGTGTTAGCCCCGTTTTGCAACATGTTAACATCGTTTGGGGACTCATTGACTGCGCAATCATCAGCGAACTTGATAAGCCACAGGCCATCTACTTTCACCTGGACTTCCTAGAAATAGATTCCAAACAGTAGAGGGCCCAGCACAGATCCTTGTGGTATGCCACTGGTAACAGTTTACTGGTAGAGGTATAATCCCCAACTTTGACAGTATGCATGCTGTCGGTGAGCCAGTTGGCTACCCAGACAGTGACATATGGGTTAATCCCTAGCTAGGAGAGTTTCTTAATGATATCTGAGTGGTGAATTATGTCAAAAGCCTTGGCTAAGTTAAGATAGACAGTATCTACTCTTTTGCCATCATTGAGGGCTTTGGGACAATCTCAAAGAGGTCCAACAGGTTCAGTAAGCAAGATCTACCCTTAACAAAGCCAAACTGGGTTGGGTCAAGAGTTTGAAGGTCACCTATGTCCTTGTTGATAAGGCCCATGATGATTCTTTCCATGGCCTTGCAGATAAGGCTGGTTAGGCTTATGATTCGATAGTTTTGAGGGTTGGTTGATGGACCCCCTTTGTGCAAGGGAATAACTGTTGCTGTCCTCCACTCTGCTGGAACAAAGCCAGTGCTCAGGCTGAGCTTAAAGCAAGTGCTAAGTGGTTCTGCTCTGTCTTGTTTTAGATTGTTTAGTAAGCAGCCTGGGATGTTATCTGGTCCCATATAGGCTGTGTTTTTGGCCTTGGAGAGCACAGATATGACCTGCTTTTTGGACATAGTAGATAGAGGAATGGTGTTAGGTATGCTTTGGGGTATGGCTGGTGGGGACGGGGGGATGGGGGGGTTGAAATTTATGTGAAATCTGTCAACTACCAGGTTAGCAATTGGCTCAGTTTCAGTATGAGAGGTGCCATTCACTATAAGTTCGGCACATAGCTGGGCATTCCCTTTTAGATTTCAGATGTAGCTAAAGAATGCCTTATGATTATCCCTAGCTACAGATGCTAATTTAGCTTTGTAACTAGCTTTAGAGGACTTTACAAGATACCTGATTTGTTTGTTTAAGCTGTGAAGGGTATTTTTCTTTTGCTGAGTAACTTCCTTCTTGTTCTTAGATATCAGTTTCTTCCCTTTGTTATATAACCTATTTATACTTGAGGTCCACCAGGGAGGCCTGTTTTTTCAGGAGGACCTGGTCTTGATCTGGTCAGGTACAGCAAAGTCCATACAGTTGTTTAGGTGGTTATACAGGGCATTTGTGTACTTCTCTGCATAGGAGTCATTGTTGGCTGTGTTAACAGTGGGTTTGAAACATTTTATATGATTGTCTAGTAGGCTATAGTTTGCGATAGAGAAATGTTTCAGTTTTTTTTTGCTCCTGTGGGGGTGTCAGGTCTGATTGTTACTTCAAATGAGACAGATTTATGGTCTGACCTTACCTGGGAGGGGAACACACAGGGGGTAGTGCATTACCCC
This sequence comes from Protopterus annectens, assembly GCF_019279795.1. NCBI lineage: Eukaryota > Metazoa > Chordata > Ceratodontiformes > Protopteridae > Protopterus > Protopterus annectens. The sequence continues at coordinate 384,205,891 of NC_056738.1, forward strand.
CCCCCCCATGTTGGTGATTACTAAGTCTAGGACATTTGCACCCCTTGTGGGGGTGCAGACTAGCTGCTTGAGAGCATTTGTACTGACAAAGTCCAGGAACCTCAGGACGAGCATGTTTGTGCTCATATATGTCACCCAGTCTATGGAAGGATAGTTGAAATCTTCCATGACCAAAGTGTTTGGCTGTATAGTGAGTGACTCTAGTAAGTCCAGGTAGGCGGTGTGCTTCTTTTGGGTCATGGTGGGGGTCCTGTGGCTAGCAATGATATGGTAGTTTGCTTTATCTATAGTTAGTTAGACCTGAAGTAGCTCAAGACAGTCATACAGTTTAATTAGTCTCAAAGTGTATTTGTCTTTAATGAAGATGGATATGCCGCCACCTTTGGTTCTTTCATACTCGTTTTGGGGTCTGAATGTGTGGAAGTCATTGTAGCCTTGTACGGCTGGGGTGCTCTTTCCAGCCTTGAACCATGTCTCAGTGACTGCATTGAAGGTGAAGAGTGCTTCCAGGGAGTGCAGTTTCCTCTTTAGGCTCCTAGCATTAAGCAGTATAAATTTGAGTTTGTCTCAAATGGAATTTTTTATGTTGGAAACTTTGTTATTTTGACCTTAACTAAAAAAGGCAGTATGGGGGAGGCAAGCAAGTTTGCTGGTATCCAAATGTCTAGAAGAGACAGGTGAAGACCATCTCTGATAAAGCAGCATGTTCTGTCAATCATGTCTTCCCAGGCTGACAGATACTGGATCTCCCTGGAATGACACCAGAAGCTAAGCCAATTTTTGAAGTCAATCATTTTTTTGTCATTATTGTAGCATCATCCTGAGTGAAGGTAGAATGCTGCTTAGGGCTAGGGACATACCTGCCTGGGACACATAATCCGACAGTTCTATCATGTCTCTCCTCATATAGTCCAGAGAGGTACCTCTCAAGTCATTCACCCCAACATGTACTATGACAGAGTCATAGCAGTAATTGTTGTTGAGTGACTTAAGTGCATACATGATTTGATGGATCCTAGCACCTGACAGACAGCTGACCGCAACCTTCTCCTTGTCCAGCCTGGTGAGTGGAACATCTATGTGTCTCACTATGAAGTTGCTTATGACTAGAACATTTGTCATGAGGTGTTTTGCTTACGGTCTTATTTGCTGAGACACGGGTGTGTTTGCGTTGTTATATGCAGTAGATTCTATTTGCTTTGCAGTGTGTGCAAGTGGTTTGCGCTTGGAAGGTCTCTGATCTTTTGGTACGCTTGTATTGAGTACCTCCGTATATGTGGGTGTATGTGTTGTGACCTTGTTTTGTGTGAGAGGTGATGTGTTCATGCTAGCAACCTGTTTGATGTCTATTTTGCTGTTACGTGGGAGAACTGATTCCAAATTCACTGTAATTACATCTCTCACACATTGTTTGTTTTAGGAATAAGTGGTTGTCAGTATACACGAGGCAATTACTACATCACCTCAGGATGTGCATTTCAATCAGGCTGGCTGGAGAAATGGTTGGAAACTGACAATCCATTATGGCAGGTTTTTACCGTAATTACTATTGGGAAGTGAGCTAATTTGACCAGAGTTTGATCTAGGCTAGGGGTGAAAACTATGGCAACGCATTTTAGTGCACAACTAAGTTTCCCTCAGTGCAGCAGGGAAGCTTGGTTGGGTTCACTAATAGATGCCTAGGAGAAAATTGTCTTTCAAGGCATTTGCATCTGTACAGGGCACCTCTGAACCCCGATGACCAGTGTGCCGCTACACGCAAATACCAGGCTTAAATACAGGCAAAATTAAACACTTTTAAGCCAAACTACCAATGGGAAAGCACACAATGGGCTTTCCTCCAGTAATCTCCAACTCAGATGAGGCTCACACTACACACTTCTGCTACAAGGGTGCAGGCAGGGCCCTCCTAATGTAAGATGGCTAAAATAGTGCTCAAGTGTAGCTGCAGATCTGAATCTAGTCTATGTTATCTACTTAAAGCAACAGAACAGATTTTTTTTCTAAAGTGCACAAAAATACAGTAAAAATCAGCAAAATGATAAAATACAGCAAAGTCCTAAGGAAACTCACAAGATACTTATTTGTTCGACTTTAGCAATGGATGCTTTGGATTTTAGCAGAATCTCTCCAGACCTTTGGCAGAAGTTGCCAAATGTTGGGCAGCTCTTCATTACGCATTTCAGCTCAACACTGCCACCAAAATATTTCAGCCACTAATAAACGTAAAGAAAGTGCCCTGAAATGTTAGAACAAAGTTAACGTGCATGCTTAAGCACACAAATGTGACTTACATTATCAGCCATTTGCATGAAGCAACAACCTGACTACATTAATAATGTAGCAGAAGTCATGAAACCTTAGTAATTTTTAACAACCATGAGGTGCCTTTACATTCTTTTTGATCCTTTTTGGTTTCACATCTCTATAAGAAATCCATCTTATATTTTGACACACACAACATTTGAACACTATCTTATAACACAAAATAAGAGTTGAGAGCTTATTAAAAGTCCATACATTTCAGATTTTTTTAAATATTTTTCACAGTATACCTCTTAATTTGCTCTTAAACATTCTATTATGGTGAATTCCAAATGTCCGTTATCATATAACTATACATTCAAGCTTCTCCTTAAAACAATTGAAGTGTACAAGTTCAGATAGAAAATTAAAGCATACAAGAAATCATTACCACTCAAAGTGATCAGTGTATCACTATCTTGGATTATTATTACGCACTTCAAATTAAGAGACAGCACCAGTATGTACTGAATGGAAGTGTAGTGCATCTAAAACATTTAACACTTCCCCTTAAATTCCATTGCATAAAACTACATACCATTAAATTCACAGAAACATAGCACATTCAAAGCATTTTTTGAAAATTAACACTCTTGCTCTTTTTATCCCCTCCTGCATAATCGAGTGTGATGGCTTGCCTGCCAGCACACCACTGACTCATTCGTTCCATGGTAGCAGGAGTCAGGAATCAGCAAGTTGACAGCCCTACAACTGCTTCATTCCTGACCAGGAATCCACAATTAGCTCATCTACTCAAGAGGCAGGGAACAAGTCAGCTTGCTGGTCCTGCAGAATGGCCTACCCCAACCCCCATTGGAGCAGCCACTCCTCTACAGTGTCGCTTCCCAGATCTGCAATGTTCTGCCTTCCAATGGGAAACATGAATCTGCATGCAGAATTACCCTTGGATTATTGTGTGACTTGCATACTGCAGTTCAGACTCAAAAAGCTCAAGCGCCATTGAGATAAATGGCAAGTGCTCTCACTAGGTGTCACCCATGTGGTGCGCCAGATCCTCTTCCTGCCCCCCCCCCCAAGCCCAGGATGGAGAGCAGGGAATGGCTGCTCACTCCCATCCTCTCCCGCTATCTCCTACAGGCAAGCAAGCTGCTATTTGAACTCAGATCACCTTTGAAGAAGTCATGGCTTTATCCTGCCATGCCATGGCCATTAATATACTCCGTTTGCTAGAAGCTCTCTCTTATAATAATATGTTCAAATTTTCACAGTTAACATAGCATTTTAATTAACAGACAATTATAGGTCTTTTAGAATATGAAACTTTCAAAAAAGTTGATCCTTGATCTTGCCAGGGAAAGAAATTTGTCCCTTAGCAAGTATGATTCCATCACTCAATTACATGTAATTGAGAGTTACGTACAGCATATCTGTTTAATAAAACATTCACTTAATTAACTACTGGTCATGATGGCCATGGGTCATGATGTTGTAAATGAAAATGACCCCTTACTGTTTACAATTCAGTAGCACGAGTGACAAGAATCAAAGTCTGATATTATACACACAGATAAATGTCATCTCTCACATACATCACTGATATGACACGCATTACTATTAGTGATCTGTCAACCCTCAGTACATCAATAGCATTAATGAATGAATTCCCTCACATGGCCATTTAAAGTCTTTCCTCCCATCATATCCCAGCCAAAGAACATGCCACAGGCATGCCAATGTCTCGTTTTTCATTCTGCAGCTCATAGTTCTCTCCCACTTTAATGTTTTCATAGACATCATTACCTTTCCCAGAATATGAAACCACTGTCTTCTCACTCACATACTCCAGAGGAGAAGTTTAGACTTGCAAACTATCCATCACAAACTGGGCTAAGGTAAACAGTTGTATTTCCAATGGCCAAAAACAACAAACAAAAAAAAAACACTTTCTGCACATCTGGGAATGACAGCATGTGCCTTAAATTATGATGGCTGCACTCCTTAATGACATTGAAAAACAGAGCCCTATGTTGTGCAGTAGTCTCTAAAAATAATGGTCCTATAGTACTGTCCTTCTTCCTTTAACCTTTTTTCTAGGCCTGCTTTGTTTTATAACTGGTGAAAAACTGAACCAGAATCACCTTCACTTGATTGCGTGCCCCCTGTCTGACACAGACAATGTCATTCTATTGGCCTTCTAGGTCAGTGTACAGCAAGCTTTGCAAGAAACAGATCATTAGGCCATGTTAGTTCAGTCACATTGTTCTTCACATTCCAAACACCACTGTCACAAATTATACCTCCTTGTCCTATTTTCCAAACTAACTAACTTCTCCTGTATGTACACAGTTTGACTATTCAATTTCACTGACTTATTCCTTACATATATCCTCCACTCTGCTGCAGCGGTAACATGATATCATACTGATGTTTCAGAAACTCACTAGAAGCATCTCCAGACATCTTTAGTTGCTTCTTACAGTGACTCAGCAATCCCAAAACCACTTTCATCTTTTGCCCCACAACTTCCACAGCACTACCTAAATCAATTTTCCCAAGTCACATAGGTAATTGGCAATTGTCTTCATTTGATGGTGGCCTGTCATCCATGAGATGCCCCTCAAATTCCTTTTGATTCTTCACAAACATATCCTCCAATTTCTCTCAGATATGATAACAGCACCTTGCTCACAACAAAGGATTCTACCATTTGCACAAAATGTGCATAGAAAAAACACCCTTTAAGCAAACAAAAACACCTAAATTCACTTTAACCCCACAGAGTGGTTGAAGGGAAAGAGCAAATTCATGAAGCAGCCACAGAAAATAAACAATTATGAAGACTGTAATGCTGTTAGACCATATTAATGTAAACACAGTCTTCTTGCTCACAGTTTTTTCTCAATTATGTGTACATTTCACTTGTGAAACCATTACAATGATTTCAACATACCAGCATATTTTGATGTGACTTTCCGTTAGACCAAGAGTCAATCCACTGAATTTTTTTAGAGAAGTCACAAAAGCCATGAGTCAACAAAAAAATCTATCAAGGTAGGCACAGACAGTTTGAAGACATGTATGTGATGACAAAGAAAATGACCTAAATTAGATTAGTACCCCAGTATAATTCATGCTCTTCAACTATAGTGAGTGATTAAAAGAAGGTGAGACTTCTGTAACTTAGTCTGTATGAAAGGGAATGCTGTCACTGAATGCTACTAGCCATATGCATATTAGCTGAAAGTGCCTTATGACCCAGAACAAAAACAGCATTTACTTTATACACTGGTCAAAGGTCAGCAGCTCTCGCTAGAAATCAATGACTGGGGCAATCCCTGTCTTCAGGTTAACATGTTTTGCTCAGAATGGACTCTAACAACATAAATTAAACATACTGTGAGGAAAACTGAAAAACAGAAGAAAGCAGCTGGCCCAGATGGGATTTCACCCTCCTGTTTAAAAACATGTGCTAATCAACTGGCTCCTGTTTTTACTCAGATTTTTGATAAATCATTAGAGCTGTGTGAAGTTCCCTTATGTTTCAAACAAACCATAATCATTCCAGTGCCTAAAAAATCCACTATAACAGGACTGAATGACTACAGGCCTGTTGCTTTGACATCAGTGGTCATGAAGACTTTTGAGAGGCTGGTGTTAGCTCACTTGAAGGATATTACAGCTCCCTCATTGGACCCCCTTCAGTTTGCCTATCGAGAGAACCGGTCAGTGGATGATGCAGTTAATATGGACCTGCATTATATCTTGCAACATCTTGACAACCCACGGACATATGCAAGTATTCTGTTTGTGGACTTCAACTTTGCATTTAATAATTCCAGAACTTCTTCACTTCAAACTCTTCCAGCTTTCCATTCCTGCTTCCACCTGTCAATGGGTGACCAATTTTCTAACCAATAGGAAACACCAGGTGAAACTGGGGAAATTTACATCTAGCTATTGCACGATCAGTACAGGTGCCCCTCAGGGATGTGTGCTGTCCCCACTGTTATTCTCACTCTGCAATAATGACTGCACCTCTAAGGACCCCTCTTTCAAACTTATTAAACACGCAGATGATACAGCTATCATCGGGCTCATCAGGAATGGTGATGAGTCTGCATACAGATGTGAGGTTGAACAGATGGCCCTTTGATGTAGTCAAAATAATCTGGAACTGAACACTCTTAAAACTGTGGAGATGACAGTGGACTTTAGGAGTGGTAGTAAAATATTATTCCCCCCTCTTTATATTTAATACTGCTATGTCAGTTGTGGAATCCTTTGAGTTTTTGGGAGCTATAATCTCCCTGGACTTGAAGTGGGAGACCAATGTAGGGTCCATCAAAAAAAAGGCACAACAACAAATGTACTTTCTGCAACAGCTGAGGAAGTTCAACCTCCCACAGGATCTGTTGATTCAGTTTTATACAGCAGTCATTGAGTCTGTTCTCAGCTCATCCATAATAGTGTGGTTTGGATCTCTGTCTAATCATGACAAAAATAGGTTACATCGAATAGTCAGGTCTGCCGAAAATATCATTGGTGCCAGTTTGCCCTCCTTACATGACCTGTACTATTCCAGAATCATGAAAAGGGCAGGGAAGATCATCACCAACCCTTCACATCCAGGCCACCATCTTTTTGAACTATTACCGTCATCCATACATTATAGATTAATACGCACCAAAACAAGCTGATATAAGAACAGTTTTTTCCACAGGCCCTCAGGTTCATAAACGGTTAACTCATCTTATTAGGTTGGGGTATTCTTTTTCCCAAGCCTCCGTGGATTCTGCAGTCTTGTTTACATATTGTTAATACTTGTTTCTTTCAGAGTTTATTTCAGTATTTCTTGCACTGAGTTGCACTTTGTACCTTGTATGTATATGTATATTTACTTTTTTGTCTTGTTCTTAATAGTTGCATGTGTGTCTTTTATGCAATTCATACTTGGAGAGTCACTGAAACCAGAATCAAATTTCTTGTATGCATGCATACTTGGCCGATAAATGTTATTCTGATTCTGAAATTGTGGTGAATAACCAGATTACTGTAGTGTTTCCTTCAGTTCCAAAGGTTCTGGATAAAATACCAAGCAGATGGCAACCTTATTTGCAGCAGATGCCATGAAATGGTTTGTTAGCCCAAAAGATGCAGAATAAATATAGTGACAGATTAAACTGCATGGACGTTTATCACATATATCATTCTAAGTCTAAAAAGTTAAAGGAAACTGCAGGAAGAAACAGCAGTCAATCAGATGCAGTGGGACTGTATAATGTGACTCATACTATAATAGCAGTAAATTTAGTTACTGCATCATGGTATTGCATTGTACATTAGTGCACAAAGAGAATATATATATTAATGTACAATGTTACCTGCAAGATGGACACAAACTATGTTTTCATAAATGAGAAAAGCAGCTGGGCCTGACAACATCCTAGGCCATGTGCTCAGGGACTGCACAATGCAACTAACAAATGTCCTCATGGATATCTTCAATAACTCTCTGAGTCAGCAAATAGTTCCGGAATGCTTCAAGGATACAGCAATCATTTCATTACCAAAGAAGTCTTCAGCATCTTGCCTAAATGACTACCGCCCTGTAGCCCTCTCGTCCACAGTGATGAAGTGTTTTGAAAGGCTGGTCAAAGATGCCATAACATCTGGGCTGCCTGCTGATCTTGACCCTCTGCAGTTTGCTTACCAAGCAAACCGCTCTATGGCAGATGCCATCTCTCTAGCACTCGATCTATTGCTGGAACACCTTGGGAATAAAAACACCTGTGCGAGGGTACTACTCATTGGCTTCAGCTCTGCTTTTAACACGGTCATCCCTCTTCATCTGGTAATGAAGCTACTCCAACTAGGTATCAACACTTCACTTTGTAACTGGATTCCTGACTTTCTCACAGACAGACCTCAGAAAGTGTGCGTAGGAAATAACTCCTCAGGCAGCATCCCTCTTAACAGTGGAGTTCCACGTGGATGTGTACTAAGTCCCTTGCTGTTCACCCTGTTAACACATGATTGCACAGCCAGGTACAATACAAATCACATCATCAAGTTTGCTGATGACACAACGGTGGTGGGCCTCATCAGTAATGATGACGAAACAGCGTGTAGAGATGAGGTGGAACAACTGATTACCTGGTGTGGAAATAACAACTTAGCACTAAATGTGAACAAGACAAAAGACATAATTGTGGACTACAGGAAAAATCGGAAGGAACATTCTCCCCTCACCATCAGTGGGGAAACAGTGGAAAGAGTGAGAAGCACAAAGTTTCTGGGAGTGCACATCGATGAGGACTTGTCTTGAAACACAAATACAAATCCTATAGTCAAGGAAGCGCACCAGAGATTGCACTTTTTAAGAAGGCTGAGCAGAGCGAATCTCCCATCAACAGTTCTCACTACCTTCTACAGAGGTATGATAGAAAGCATCCTGATAAACAACCTCATGGTATGGTTTGGAAGCTGCTATACCTCTGAGCACAAATCCCTCCAGAGAGTGGTGAAGACTGAGAGGATCATTAAGACCACCTTACCACCTATCCATGACTTGTACTTATCCAGATGTCTCAGCAGGGCCAGAGGAATAATTAAAGACTGTACTCACCCTGCTTACAGACTGTTCTTGCATCTATCATCTGGAAAGTACTTCCTGAGCTTTATATGTTGCAGAACGCTACAAGATTCAGGAACAGCTTCTTCCCAAATGTCATCAGGCTGCTGAACTCTCTAGTAACTGCTATACTCCATGATGTCTAACTGTGTCAGTAGAAATTGTCTCAAATTATGCATTAACCTGGTTACCAGACTCATCTAATACTTAGTGCAATATTCACCATGACTGTAACTTATAGGCCATCTAGGGCAGTAGCAATGCAGTAAATAGCTCTTCTTTCAGTGCAATACATGTTGAGAATTCGTAAATTAACCATAGAACAATACTCTAAGGTCCATAGTGCAAATCTCTAATGTTCACAGTGCAATACTCAAATGTCTCTTTCTGTGCAAGGATCAATGCAATGTCTTAAACAAGTACTTGTGCAATGCTAAACTCTCATGCAAGTAAGTGTTCAGTTCAAAAAGTGTTAAAATGTGTTTCTAATTATGTGCAATACTAGTCTGTCTACCTGCATGTCCGTGATGTAATAGCTAGGTGTTATATGTGTAAATGTCTGCAAACATAGTCTATATATTGTCTGCACATTGAGTCCGGAGACACGGAATTTCATTCAATTTTTGCACTTGTGTGATTTCTGAATGACAATAAAGTTCACTTTGACTAACTAGTGCAACACACAGTAAGGCACAGGTGATAACTGAAAATGTGACTGACATGTTCTGCATCATGTGATGCCCATTACTACTATGCATGAAAGACTACTGTAATTTTCATGGTATTGCAGAAACCTACCAAGTGGAGCAGCCACAACATGTGGCAGAACCACCAATGGAATCTCAGAGCAACCACCAATAAACTCATTCAGATCTCTGTTATTAAAATAAGCATGGTGACTCTATATTCAAGGTCTGTTCTGGTAAAGAATTAAATAAAATACCATTTGATCTGAGAAATTTACCTGAAAAGATGCAGTTCAAAAATGCAATTGTGCTCACAGACAAACTTGTAAGATGGAATCATTCTGTCTCATCCTTTATGCCAGTTCATGTTGGTGGCTAGCTGCTGCTTTCTATCTTAGGTCTGATAATGTTCATAATCTTTGTAAATGAAATGGAGTGTCACTGTGCTTTCAAAAACTTAACCTAAACTCTAAAAGTCAGACTGGTGCTCTGCAAAAATAGTTTGCTAATTAATGACTACTTCTTAATTCTAGTAACACTAAAACAATATTGCTTCTGCCTAAATACTTTTAACTTACTCCTAACTCGGGTTCTTCAGGATCTTCATTAGAACCTAGCTGTACTATTCAGATTCATTCCCTTGATAATGTGCCATATGAAGAAAATACAATCACCAAAATTAGTTGTTTGTATTATCAACAATCAGTTTGATGTACATATAGCCAACATGATTATGCAAACTAAACAAAGGCTTGGCTGTATCTAAATAGCTATTGCATTCATATCCAGTGTTGTTAATTTATCAATGACTAACTCTGTATTTATGAAATTATATCCCTTCTGTACATGGTTCATAACCTAAGTGGTTTAAGTCTATTTAGGTGACATAAAAGGGGAAAGGTTTACAAGTATGTAGATATTTTGCAGTGGATCAACATGGCAGAATTCATTATTGTTGCCCTTACATCAGTTGAAATGGTTTGAACTTGACCAGCTCCTTACCCATATAAACTGCAACCCCCTCACACACACTTTTCCAGTCTAATAACCTAGGTATCTCAGAGCAACCACTAATTAATTCATCCAGATCTCTGTTATTAAGATAAGATTGGTGATCCCATGCTCATGGTTTCTCTGGCAAAGAATGGAATACACTAGTATTTAATCTGAGAGATTTAGCCAAAAATGCAATCAAACCAATTTTTAACAAACCTGAAATAACGTTATAATCCAACAAAATATTAATCACTTTTCTATTCTCCTCCTCTGGCCTTCTTCCTTACCCACAAGTTCTCATCCTCTTTTATTTTGTAATGAAACATATCATCCTACATTTCTCCCACTATTATTTTTAAGACTAACTCTCTCATTTAGATATATCAGTCCTATCTGGCCATCTTTCTTCATCCCCAAATTGGTTTAAGAATTAAATGTATTTCTTTTTATACCTGCTTATGCACATTTTAAAGTATGTTACATTCCTTCAGGATAGTGTTTTCCTCAATTAGAAATTTCCTTTGAGTGCTTACATTTAACTGACTGTTATCTCTTCAATTTGTTGATTTTACTTCAGTTTTTTCTACATTGTATGATACCCCATCATGTTTCATTACAGTTTATTGATTAGCTCTCCAAGAATCCCTTAACAATGGGATTTCCTAGTTGGATTATCTTAATCAACAAGTATAAAGAAGTAATTAATTAGATATGTGACTGCTTTGTCATCCACTCTTACTGACCACTGTGCTGGGGATATCTTAGACTACTTGCAATGTGCTTAAAGTTCCACTTCTGTTGTAGACATTTCTGAATTCTTGGCTACTAACCTACAGACCACTGTCTGAAATGACAGTCTTTTTGTACTTGCACATCTAGCAACATGTTTTTAACAGTCCACTCACTGTAGCACAGATGGCATCCTACAGTTTAACTACTCTAGAAAATTAGAGACACAGTCAACACAATTCAAATATTGCTCATCTCTAAACTGGAACAGATCTTTCCCAACCTTGTTTAATGGCAACTCTGGTGTATCATTCAATAATTACTCTTCCTTAGGATTCTAATTATAAGGCTTACTGCAGATTTGACAACTTTGCAAATTTTTCTGTCCTTTTACACATTTTTGGCAAATAGAAAACAGCTCAAGCCCTCTCTTTATACTTCAGAATACCCAAGCATTCTTTTTTTCCTTGATAATGTGCATTTTCAAGTATGCTAGATCTTTCTGTTAGAGGTAATCCCTGCTGGACTTTAGGGCAATGTCTGATTTGGTTCTATTTAGGAATCTATTCCTAGAGTGTACAACTACTAGAGCTAATACCAAATGGGGGTACCTATGCTATTATATATATATATATATATATATATATATATATATATATATATATATATATATGGGTCTACTTCATTTGCCTTAACTTCCAATTGACTGACACCCATTTGCCCGAGACCAAATGACTGAAATTTCATTTGCCCAACACTTCATTTGACTTGATTAGAATATATAGTTAGGGGGTATAGGGGGCACAGCCCCCCACAATGAGGGGTGTGGGAGGCAAAGCCCCCCCACTTAATTTCATATTATATTGTTTGGTTTTGCTTTCATAGTGCTTAGCTTCACCCCACACCTAACTGCTAGCATTCTAACTCAGTCATGCGCTTGCTACAGATGGGGAAGGGGACATATTCCATTTACTTGCCAATTATACTTGTCAGTCAAATGAAGTAAATTAAATTTCAGTCAAATGGGGTCGGGCAAATGGGTGTCAGTCAATTGGAAGTTAGAGCAAATGAAGTAGACCCATATATACATGTATATATATATATATATATATATATATATATATATAGAGAGAGAGAGAGAGAGAGAGAGAAAGTGAGAGAGCAGAAAAAGGCATGTATTATACACTGCTTCCTGAGATTACAGAATACACTTCCCCTTTCAATTTGATCTAACCAGTCAAAGATACTCTTTCAAGAACTATTTTGGTATATATGCCGTCAGCAGAATATACATCAGCCATGGAGTACTAACAATCAGCTTGTTGGAGGTCAGTAGATACGCAAACCGCGGAATGTGACCTTACTAACATATGAACATAAAGGAATACTAAAGGTGAAAGTGGCTTTACAGGGTTTACGCTACATTCTACGCATTAAAATAATTCCTTGGTGAAATTAACCACATTATAACACAAGTTAGATTGTTAACTTGATATACATTCTTATGTAAGTTAGGCTACAGCTGTATTAATTGTTTAATATTAAAATCTTTTGTAAAAGCATAGATGTAACTAGAGAAATTAATAATTAATATGTACATCATTACTGATTCTTCGAGTGTTTCCTGTAATGTTCGCTTCAAATCTTTCTACAGAGATACAAAAGAACTACTTTTGCCTCTGCCAGACATGTGATACTATGACAGCACAATCTCTAGGAGGAGCAATGGAGTGTAGTCCAACAATCTAAAACAAAAAAAAAAGAGTTTACAGGAAAGAACTAATGCATTTGTGGGTCATTTAGGGGGACAAGAAATGGAACCATAGTCTACAAAGCTGCTGTTCACAGACACTGCACCCGTGCAGATAAAATAGGCAATAACATGGCAGAAGTCATCCTGTAAAATCTCAAAGAAGGGATAGCTACTACTGCTGGTCATGTCTATATTGGGGTTGCAATGAATTCTTAATATATGTTTTAAAGTGGTTAAACTGCATTAATTTTGCATGGTGTGCATACATGTATATATCTCTGTGTGTGTGTGTGTGTGTGTGTGTGTGTGTGTGTGTGTGTGTGTGTGTGTGTGTGTATGTGTGTGTGTGTGTGTGTGTGGGCATGTGTGAACCATTAAAAGCTTCATACAGCTCACATGTAAAGGCAGGCCAGATGTTAATTAAAACACAACTGTTAAAAGGCCATCTTAGTAGGGATAGCTACAATGCCTTTACAGAAGACAGTCCTCAAGAGACTGCAGTACAGTTCATCTAGCAATGGTTCAATAAACCATTTGTTTGATAAATGAAACCATAAAACAAGTAACCCAATGACAAAGAGCTGTCTAATAGTCCTTCACCAGAAAACTCAAATGATATATATGTGGAGGAAAGCCCTCTGTATACTGTGGCTCCGTGTCCTAATGTTTCACCTTTAAGGTTGCCTTTATAATTGAAAGGATGCAACAACACTTGGTCCA
>NC_056738.1:384220170-384253900 GCF_019279795.1 Protopterus annectens
AAAAGGAATGGCATAAAACTGAATATGGGAAGCAGGTAATTTATATGTAGGTGTCGGACTAAGGGAAGATCACCAAAAATACGCATACATAATATGGAATCAATAAATGTGCCCCTTTTCCCGTCCTAACCCACCTACTTATTATACATTTTTTGCTCCCCTTTACAGCTTTTCATTGACTTTTGATTTTTGATTACTGATTTGATTCTATATTATGTATGTGTATTTTTGACTATGTAATATTATTTTAGTCAGACTCCTACATATACAATATTACCTGGTTCCCACATTCAGTTTTATGCCATTCCTTTTGCCGTCTAGCTCCGTGCTCCTTTGATTTATCCTCCCAGTTTTATTTCAGCATTACCCATGGTATTCTCTATCTTAGTGACATACATAATATGGCTCTTCCTTTCTGCTACATGCGTTTCTTTGCTTTACTACTTTTCCTTTCTTTTCCTGTCTGTTGTCGGCCTCAGGCTCCTTTTCCTTTTGGCAGTAGTGCGCCTTTCCCGTCCTAGCCCCCTGCTATCTTTTTTTTACATTTTAACTCCGCTTAGCAGCTCTGTATTGTCCTTTCGTTCAGTTAGCCCCCTGCATTTTTATTATATTTTTTAACTCCCTTTAGCAGCTCTATATTGTCTTTTATATTATATTGCCTTAGGTATGTATCCCAGAGACTACCCTGTCTGTGGAACAGGCTCCCCAAACATGTGAAGCAGAGTTTCTCCCTAATCCAATTCAAGTACAACTTGGACAATTGGATGGGAGACCGGAAATTCATCCCTGGTTTTGGCACCTATGTCTCTGATGCAAACAGGTAAACTGTAAATCGTTCATCTCTCAGGCCCATGCTTACACTTATCAGTGGTGTCAGAACTTGTCAGAGATTTGGGATGCATGGCTTGGTTAAAAAGACCCTTGTGGTCGTTAGCCTAGTAAACACCTATGAACCTGTTGAGGCCTGGATCACGATGTCCCTAGTTGGTGTTTTTGCACCCGTTTCAATTCTACGACCGTCGGGCATAGGGCCGGAATCTTAGTATATTACTCATCCTTCTTCGCATCATTCTATGGTGTCCACTGGGTCCTCCTGATGTTGAGCTCCCTAAGCATAGGAAGGACAAGGAAGAAATAAAACAAGCTTAGTGCCTCTGACAGCAACCATTCACCATCTGCTAGTCCCCCAAGGCTCATTGCTTAAGACTATGTGCTTTCACAGCCACCTTCTGCAACCAAGGTGGTGGCACAGGCCTCTGTCGAGACCCTTAGAATCCAACTTGCTGTCTGGTCCCTCAACTTCTACACAGGCCTTGGCTTTCAGTTTGTCGATAAGAGTCCAGAGTTGCTCAGCAGACCTGTGCTTTTGATGAGCAATCTTGTACAGCAACATTCATTCAAGGCTTCAGCTTGCATCTGTTCTGTCTTACAAGGAGACTGGCGTCCTGATTGGGACATACCTAGGCCCAAGTCCAAAGCTACTTCTAAGAAGTGCTCTCTCTGGTCCTATGCCCAAAACTGGCTGTTCTGACTCTGCATGTTGTTAGCAAAACCTGGTCAAGTTAGCTGAGGACCTTCTCTTTAGTCAGAACTAGGCAACCCCCTTTGGAATTTTCCTTGGGGAAGAGGAAAAGGGATCGTACCCCTGAGGTTTTCTCTGAACCTCCTTATTCAGATGAGGATTCTGACCAGGACTGGTCTGTCTTAAAGGAGGGACCCTTCCTTTCACTATTGAAGATTCAGATTCTGAGGAGAATCTGCGTATGGCTTCACCTCCTGAAGACATCACTTTTGGGGAAACACTCCATTCCATGAGGAAACATTTCCAGTGGGAGGCACGGGAATACCCACAATCTAAAGAGGGTTAGGGAGTTCCTTGGCTTCCCGGAACACAAACCTTTGGCTATTCTTCCTGTATTGGAGGTGGTAGAAGATGTTTTTATGGACTCTTCTGAATTCAGACTTTCTACCTCCAGCCCCTCGAAAACCAAACAGGTTTTACAGGGTCCTCGACGCTCATAAATACCTCTTCAAAAATCCCTTAGCTGACCCAGAGGTTGTTGCTGCAGGTCCCAAGGGAGCATGAGTCAGCTCCTCAAATAAACATTTACCTACTGGCAAAAAAGGCAGGCCCTTGATAGGTTTGGTTAAAAAAAAAAAAAAAAAAGTTTACACTTCTGCTACCCTAGCGATGAGGGGCCGTTAACTGCCACTTTCATATGCTAAAATAACAACATAGTGTTTTAGATAAAATGAAGCAAAATATATCCTCCCTAGAGGATAGGAACATTTCTAAGGAATTGTTGGACGTTTGCCATTCCAGCTGCCAGGTGGCTAGACACTTGTTAACACTGTGGATATGATGCTATGGAGGCCTCTAGCCGAGCAGCCGTATCTGGCTCTGTCATTAGAAGGCATGCTTAGCTTAAGGAACAGACCCTACTAGACCATGTCAAATCCAGACTGCTAGATGCACCCCTGGATGAGGACTTCTTTTTCGGACCAGAGGCTGTGCTAAAAAAAGATGGAAGATGAAGCAAAGTCTATGCCAACTGTCAAGGACTTCTCCAAGTTAAGCTGCCTAGGTTTAGTAGGAATTTTAACACTAAGTACTGGTCCTTTCCCTCTGTCAAAAAGTGGCCAGAGGAGGCCTGTCTGAGGGAAAGGCCTCAAAGGCAAGCAAGGCAGTGGTCCTCGGAAAACCCTTTCAGGGTAGCTCTAGGCCACAGGGCCCTAGCAGATAGCAGCAATTACTCCCTTTCCCCAACCCCCCCACCAACTCTGTGTAGAAAATATAGGAGGAAGACTGTCCCTGTTCAAAGAAAACTGGTCTCTCATTAAACTGGTCTCTCATTACTTCAGACAGGTGGGTTCTGAAAGTTATCCCTGACATTCACAAGCTCACTTTCAAAGAGCCATTAATATACTCAGGTTACCTGGATGCTCTATAAAATCAGAGCAGAGGCCCTTTTTCAGATTCACAACATATGCGCTCACGGCTCAGTGAACCAGTACAAGATCATCAAATAGGGAAAGGGATTAATTCCAGGCTATTCCTGGTTCCCAGAAAGGACTGCTGTTTGTGCCCTATTCTAGATCTGTCCACCCTCAGTCAGTCCCTGCTGGTACCAAAATTCAGTATGCTTCTTCAAAAACTTCTTCCCATGATAGCCCCCGAGGGGCCTTAATGGTCATCTTAGCCCTAAAAGATGCTTACTTGCACATTCTTAGAGGAATCTTGCAAAAGTTTTTTTCATTTCAGAGCAGGTACCAGTCACTTTCAATTCTCTGCACTGCCCTTTGGCTTGTATACTGCTCCCAGGGTCTTCACAAAGTGTTTAGCACTTGTGATCACCTTCTGCAGAACAGGAGGGATCCAGATTTTACTCCTGTGTAGATGTCTCATTTAAGCCATGAGTTTGTCAAAGCTCCTCTAGAATCTGGCTTTCACTCAGGACCTTCTCACCTCCTTAGGTTCACCATAAGTCTTCACAAATCCAACATAGACCCATCCACCAGGATTGTTTTCCTGGGGGTTTCTTCTGGATTTCACCCTTCAAAAGGCCTTCCTCCCTCCAGAAGAGGTCTCCTTCACTCAGTACTTCCAAAACATTATGCAGAGAATGGCTCCCAGCCAGGGAATTCCTGAGAGCATTAAGCTACAATGACGTCTTGTATCCTCGCGATTCCTCTGGCCAGGCTACACATAAGGAAGCTCTATTGGTATGTGAAGAATCTGTGGTGCCAGCACTTACAGTCCCTGGAGACAGAAATTCATCTGATTTCTTTCCTTGAGTAGAAATTTGCATGGTGGACATAGGCACATACCCAGAACCTGGGTCTTTCCTTCAGGTTCATCCCTCAGGGCTGAACTTTAACCACAGATGCTTCAGAGACGGCGCCTGGGGGACTCCTTTCCAACACCTTCAATCCTAGGGCAGATAGGAAGATCAGTTCAGATGCAAGCACATAATTTGGAAAGAACTGATGGCAGTGCAAAAGGGAGTAGTGGCTTTCAAAGATCAGTGGAAACCAGGGATCCTGGTTGTCAAAATGGACAACACCACAGTCCTAGGGTACATAAACAAGGGGGCCCCTACTCTTACCCTCTTTTTCGACTAGCGATGCAGGTCTGGTAAATGGCTCTTTCTGGAGTTGCACCTCATGGCACAGCATCTGCCAGGGACTCAAAACGCTCTAGCAGATCATCTCAGCAGGAACTTGATGGATCCCCACGAGTAGTATCTGCATTGGTAAACATTTCTCACCATCTCCAAACAGGGAATCTCCAAGTGTATCTTACTGTGTTTTCTTTTGTTACAACTGTCATGGTAAATAGCCTCCTGAAACTGTAAGGACTCGCTCCACTAGGCCACTTCTACCTCTTCTGCCTTCCTGAAAGGAGTACCTGCCAAGGACCTTTTGGAAGCTGCTGCCTGCTCAGCTGTACATACCTTTACCAAACACTACCACTTTATCAGCCTTCTCTAAGTCAAGAGCAAGATTTGCACTGCCATCTTGCTGGGCGTCCTCTCTTCTCCAGTACCTACCTTCCACCTTCCTCTCAGCTTTGGGAATCATCCCACAAGTCAGGCTGCAACAGTGATACACAAAGAACATATAGTGCAGATGTTCATCGTGTGACACTGCTGCAGTCATTACACTTGGGTTATTCTGCCGTCAGGCGGTTCCCCAGCCGGCCTGAGTTCCAAAGTCTTGGTCCGGCGTCGGTTGCTGTCGCCTCCTCCCTGACGTCAGTGCTACAGGGGTATATAAGATGCAGCCAATGCCATTTTCCCAAGTCTTTCTTGCCGTGCGGTGCCCGAAGCAAAAGCAGTTCGCAAGTGCCGGTTGGCCTACTCCTGAGATTTTCATTCCGAATCCAGAACCGAAGTCTTCTACAAAGCTAAGTACCCCATTGGGGAAACTTTTTCTTGCCTCAGACCGATGTCAATAAAAGTTAATAACTGTATTTCTTGTGGGAAGCAAATACCTCATAAGGATTTCCATTCTTATTGTATCCCATGCCTAGGCCCAGACCACGACGTTACTTGTTGTCGGTTTTGTGCTAGGTTTAATAAGCGCACTATTAAACGTCGGTTTGATTTTGCCCAACATTACTTTGGCAGAAAATTTAATTATACCATGGCGTCAGAACTACCGGTATTCATAAAAAGTGCAAAGACGAGGACAGGCGTCCGAGGCCCAAAACTGACGAAGCCTCTTCTAGGCCAGTCACCGGTTCTCCGGTTTTCAGTGAGGCGCCTTCGCAGCCCCTGACGACTGCTTCTGCAGAACCACAGGCCGCCTCCGACTCTCACGTGGAGATGGCTGGGCCTCCAGATGCACTAGCTTTTCAGCAGACCGAAACCGATCCTGCTGAGGGATCCGGAGTACCTGAGCTACCCGCAGCTTCAGAGGGTGTCTTCAGACCTACTCAGCTAAGCATTAAACCCTCTTCTAAGTCTAAGCCTCCTTTAAAAACTAAGAAACAAGTACAGCATTCTCCTGGACATGCCTCCATGCCTAAGAAACAAATTCTCAAAATGGCTGAAGACCTAATCACTCTGGTCAGGGGGTCCCATCCCCCACCTGATAAAAGGCCTAGACAGGATGCAGATTATGATTCATCCGACCAGGTGTCCATTTCCTCAGAGTCATCCTCAGACCTGGGATATTCTTTACCCCCTTATGAGGATTCTGATGCTGAGGAATCTATTCCATCAACCTCTCATTTGGGGAAACCTTACATACCATGAGGGAGCATTTCCATTGGGAAGGCCAGGATTACTCAGAATCCAAGAAAAGGCTCAGAGAATTCCTATTATTACCTCAACACAGACCACACAGACCCCTTGCTTTTTCGCAAGCGCTAGATATTGTGGATGATGTGTATACTGAATCAGCTTAAATCCTGATGTTCATCGTGTTACCCTGCTGCAGTCATCACACTTGGGTTATCCTGTTGTCAGGCGGTCCCGCAGTCGGCCTGAGTTCCAAAGTCTTGGTCCAGCGTCGGTTGCTGTCACTTCTTCCCTGACGTCAGTGCGCCAGGAGTATATAAGAGGCATCAAATGCCATTTTCTTCAGTCTTTCTTGCCGCGTGGTGCCCGAAGCAGAAGCAGTTTGCAAGTGCCGGTCGGCCGACACCTGAGATTTTCGAATCGAATTTCAGTCCGAAGTCTTCAAAGCTTAAGTACCCCGTTGGGGAACCTTTTCTTGCCTCAGTCCGATGTCAGAAAAAGTTAACAATTGCATTTCTTGTGGGAAGCAAATACCTCATAAGGATTTTCATTCTTATTGTATACCTTGCCTAGGCCCAGACCACAATGTCACTGGTTGTCGGTTTTGTGCTTGGTTCAATAAGCGAACTATAAAGCGACGCTTTGATTTCGCTCAACACTACTTTGGTAGGAAATTTAATTATACTATGCCGTCGGAGCAACCGACTACCGGCATAAAAGCATAAAAGATAAAGATAGGCAGCCTAGATCTAAGCCAGACTTCGAGGCCTCTGCTGGGCCGGTCGCCGGTTCTCCGGTTTTCAGTGAGGCGCCTACGCAGCCCCTGACGACCGCTGAATTGGAACCCCAGACAGCTTCAGAATCTCAAGCAGAGAGTACTAGGCCGACGCACCCATTTTCTTTAGACCCTACCGACAACATTGCAGAAGGAGAAGCTGGTGCTGGGGAAACACCTTCGGTTTTAGAAGGTGTCTTTAGCCCGACTACCCTCACCATAAAATCTTATGCTAAGCTTAAGACTCCTTTAAAACCTAAAAAGACTGTACATCAGTCTCCAGTTCAAGGCCCCATGTCTAAGAAACCGATGCGTAAGATGGCTGAAGATTTGATTACTCTGATCAGGGGTTCCCAACCCCCCCCCCCCCCAGACAAAAGGCCAAGACAAGAGGAGGATTATGCCGCCTCTGATCAAGTTTCTATTTCTTCAGACTCCTCTGAGGAACAGGATTACTCCTTCCCCCCCTTATGAAGATTCTGATGCTGAAGATTCCATTCCATCAGCATCTCCCCCTGAAGACTATTCCTTTGGGGAAACCTTACATACCATGAGGGAACATTTCCACTGGGAAGGTCAGGACTACTCCGACTCAAAGAACAGGCTCTGAGAGTTTCTTGTACTTCCCCAGCATAGACCACTTGCTATCCCTCCAGTTTTAGACATTGTGGATTATGTTTACTTAGAATCTAGTCTAAATCCAGATTCTCTGCCACCTGCTCCAGCCAAACCAGACCGATATTATAGAGTGCCTGACTCGCATAAATTCCTTTATAAAAGCCCTGTTGCTGACCCAGAAACAATTTCCCAGGGTCCCAAAGGGGCTAAGGCTTCTATGGCTAAAAATCCTGTGCCCTCTGAAAGGAACTTCAGAGCACTAGATAGGTGGGGGAAGAAGGTTTACACCTCAGCTACTCTAGCTATGAGAGCACTAAATTGTCAATTTCACGTTCTGAAATGTCAGCAATTCTTAATGTTTCAATTAAAACAAAAGATGAGCACACATTCTCAACAGTCTGAATTCAAGGAAATGCAGGATCTGTTGTATGCAGCTGAACAGGTGGGGAAACATACTTTACAATGTGGATTTGATTCTTTGGAAGCTTCCTGTAGAGCAGTTGTTACTGGGTCTGTCATACGTAGGCATGCTTGGTTAAAGGAACAAACTCTGCCTGATCATGTAAAAGCAAAATTACTAGATGCACCTTTACAGCAGGATGTCTTATTTGGTGTCAAAGCAGAAGAGGTTTTAAAGAAAATGGAGGATAACGCAAAGTCTGTGCAGACGGTCAAAGATTTGTTACAGGTACAACCCCCTCGTTTCAGCAGAAATTTGCCAACAAAAAATTGGTCCTTTCCAGCTTCTGACAGACCACAAAGGGGTGTAAATACAGACTCCCTAGGGGCAGAGGTTAAGCACAAATCCCTTACAAACCTCACCAATGGGGCACTGCAACACAGAAGGGAGGAGAAGACAGGCCCCAAACTGCCAAACAAAATTCTCTTGGCAGCTCCCTTGGAAGGAAAATTAGCACTTTTTGCAGAAAACTGGTGCATCATCACAAAAAGTACAAATGGGTACTAGACATGATCTGACAAGGATACAGATTCCATTTCCACACCTTGCCAAGGATAAAAGGAATGCCAAACCTGCCACAAAATCAATGGGCAGAGGCACAAAAACAAATTGCAGCTCTCATGGACATGAGAGCCATTCAACTGGTACCTACACAGGAGCAAGGCCAAGGATTTTATTCAAGGCTCTTTCTAGTCCCCAGAAAGGACAATGCGTGGAGACCCATTCTGGACCTTTCAGTTCTAAACACCTACTTGAAAGTACCCAAATTCAAGATGCTAACACTTTAGCAGCTTCTTCCCATGTTGGGCAGGAAGGCTTGGCTAGTAATGTTGGAACTCAAGGAGACATACCTGCATGTCCCTATCAGACAAAATTGCAGAAGATTCCTCCGTTTCATTGCAGGTTCAACCCATTACCAATTCTCTGCACTGCCCTTTGGCTTATCTACTACACCCAGGGTCTTCACAAAATGCCTGGCACCAGTAATTGCATACTGCAGACAAAGAGGAATTCAAATATACCCATACCTGGATGACTACTCATTGCCCCAGACTGGCCACGCCAGCACTGGTACCCACTACTAAGAAACATGGCCCATGGCCCACCATGGATTTTACCACAAATTCCTCATCTGCTCACACAGCAAGACAGTCAGATTCTACACAGCCAGCTCAAGACCTTAAATCTGGCTGCATGGCAAATCACCTAAACAGCCAGCCAGCTCCTCTATCACAAGCCGTTATGGATGTCTTTCTGGAGGCCAGGAGGCCCAGCACCAAGAAAGCCTACTCAGACAAATGGAAAAGATTTTGCGCCTGGAACCAAGCTAAAGGCCAAAATCCCCTTGAGCCGGACATACCTCAGATTCTGCAATATCTAACTGAGATGTTACACAAAGGACTTTCCTTTTCATCTATTAAAATTCACGCCTCAGCTATTTCAGCTCACTACAACACCGGATCCTCCCTTATTTTCACATCCACTTCTAAGGCATTACCTCAGAGGGGCCAAAAACATAAGGCCTCCCAGGAGAGCACCAACGCCAACTTGGGACCTCAACTTTATTCTGGAAAAGCTTACGCTACCACCTTTTGAGCCAGCTTTCTCAGCTGATTTAAAGTTTATATCCTGGAAAACTGCCCTGGTGCTAGCAATTACTTCAGCCAGAAGAGTCTCAGAGCTACAGGCACTAATGGCAGTGGAGCCTTTCCTCATTTTCCATCAAGACAGAGTCTCTCTACGAACTAACCCCTCCTTTATACCAAAGGTGGTATCCAGTGTGGCTCTAAATCAAACCATCCATTTACCCACTTTTTTCCCAAATCCACAGAACAAAGGAAAAAGACTCCTGCACTTATTGGACATTCACAGGCAACTACGTTACTACTTGGATAAAACTAAGGCTTTCAGAAAATCTGACCAGCTTTTTGTATCCTGTGCAACAGCATCACAAGGAAAGGCGATCTCAAAACAGACCATTTCAAAATGGATAGGACATTGCATACGTTTTTGCTACACCCATCATGGAAAACCAGTTCCTGATAGCATAAGGCCCCACTCCACCAGGGCAGCAGCTACATCTACAGCCTTCCTCAGGGGGGGTGCCAACCAAGGATATTCTGGAAGCTGCAACTTGGAGCTCAGTACACACCTTCACCAAACACCATCACTTACCACTGTACTTTAAGACTAGAGCTGGCTTCGCCACTGCAGTTTTGCAAGGCCTACTACCCTCTTCTAACCCTGTTTGATTCCACCTCCCATCCTTGGCTTTGGCATTCAACCCAAGTGTGATGACTACAGCAGGGTAACACGATGAACATAGTATAGTTTTTTTACCTACCATAAATGTAGATGTTTGAGTGTTCACCCTGCTGCAGTCCAGGTTACCCTCCCTCCATCCCCTCTGATCTAACTGAAACCTTTCTATGCCTTTATATCTGATACAACCTTTGGGGTGTATTTGCTTATAGCTGGAGGTATGTTTTGTTTATTATTGGTACTATGTAGTGACCTCCTATTGGGGGGGGGGGGGCACCTGACATCTGGGGCAAGAAAAACTGAAGAAAATGGCGTTGGATGCCTCTTATATGCCCCTGGTGCACTGACGTTAGGGAAGAAGCAACAGCAACCGACGTCGGACCAAGACTTTGGAACTCAGGCCGACTGTGGGACCGCCTGACGACAGGGTAACCCAAGTGTGATGACTGCAGCAGGGTGAACACTCTAACATCTACATTTATGGTAGGTACAAAACTGTACTATTCCTTACCTCCAGCTCCAGTTAAACCTGACAGATATTAGAGTCCCTGACTTGCACAAATTTCTGTATAAAAGCCCTGTTGCTGATCCTGAAACTATTTCTCAGGGTCCCAAAGGGGTTAAGGCCTCATCAGCAAAGAACCCAATTCCCTCTGACAAGAGATTCCAGAGCATTAGACAGATGGGGAAAGAAAGTATATATGTCTGCAACTTTAGCAATGAGAGCCTTAAATTGCCAGTTTCACATGCTAAAATATCAGCAATTTTTGATGTCTCAGTTGAAACAAAAAATGCTTCCAGATACAGATCCTCCTAATTTTAAAGAAATGCAGGAGTTATTGCATGCCGCTGAACAAGTGGGAAAGCATACTTTGCAATGTGGTTTTGATTCTTTAGAGGCTTCATGCAGAGCAGCAGTTACAGGTTCTGTCATTAGAAGACATGCATGGTTAAAAGAACGTACGTTGCCAGATCATGATAAAGCTAAATTACTGGATGGACCTTTACAGCAGGATGTTTTATTTGGAGTTAGGGCAGAAGAGGTATTAAAGAAAATGGAGGATAAGGCAAAATCTATGCAAACAGTGAAGGATTTCTTACAGGTTCAGCCTCCTCGATTTAGTAGAAACTGGTCAAAGAATTGGTCCTTTCCAGTTACGGACAGACCTCAAAGGGGCAGATGCAGACAGCCAAGAGGTAGAGGTCAACCACAAGGTCCTTACAGGCCTCGACATTGGGGTGCATCAGGCCAGAAAGATGGGGAAGATGGACACCAACCATATAAAAAACAGCCCCAATGACTTCCCACTCCAGCTGTCAAACAACTCATTCTTGGCAGCCCCCTTGGGAGGAAAACTGGCACTTTTCTATCACAATTGGCATATGATCATCCAAGACAAATTGGTTCTCAATATTTCAAAAGGTTACAGGTTCCACTTTCACACTCTGCCAAGGTTAAAAGGAATGCCAACTCTGCCACTAAATCAATGGGCAGAGGCCCAAAAACAAATTATGGCACTCATGAACATGGGCGCTATTCAAAAGGTACCACCACAGGAACAAGGGCAAGGATTTTACTCAAGACTCTTTCTGATTCCCAGAAAAGACAAAGCCTGGAGGCCCATTCTAGATCTTTACTCACTAAACACTTGCCTGGATGTCCCGAAATTCAAAATGTTGACATTACAGCAGCTTCTTCCCATGCTGGGCAAGCAAGCTTGGCTCGTGACCTTGGACCTCAAGGAGGCATACCTGCATGTCCCTATCAGACAAAACTGCAGAAGATACCTCAGATTCATAGCTGGTCCAATGCATTATCAATTCTCTGCACTGACCTTTGGATTATCTACTACACCCAGGGTCTTCACAAAGTGCCTGGCACCAGTAAATTGCATTTTGCAGACAGAAAGGAATTCAAATTTACCCATACCTGGACGACTGCCTGATTCAAGTAGAGAGCAAGGACATTCTTCTAAAGCATCTGGCGTTTGTAAAAAAAGTTAAGTTGCCTGGGGTACACAGTAAACGAAAAGAAATCAAAACTAGTGCCCTCACAAGAGAGAATATTCCTGGGTGCCAGCTTGAACACAATGGCCCAGATGGCTTATCTCACGCCAGACGAGCAAGGACAACTGACACAATACTTTCAATTGATGGCAACAAAGACCCAACTCCCTGCAAGAAAAATTCTGCAGGCCTTGGGCTTCATGGCATCTTGCTTATTACTAATTCCATATGCCAGACTGCATATGAGGAAACTACAATGGTACCTAAAGAGTGTATGGTCTCAACACTGTCAAAGTTTGGAAACATTTATAACACTAATACCTTGCCTTCAACAGGAGTTTCGATGGTGGGCTCAAGCTTGTTGCCTCAACAAGGGACAGCCTTTTACTCAACCCACAGCCAGGCAAACACTGACAACAGATGCATCGGATTACGCCCTGGGGAGCACACATGGCAGGAAAATGCATTCAGGGCAAGTGGCCCGCAGAACAAAGTCATCTTCACATCAATCAAAAAGAGATGCTAGCTGTACAAAATGCCCTTCTAGCTTTCAAGGACCTGTTGCATCCAGGACAACTACTACTAAAGACAGACAACACCACGGTTATGTGGTACATAAGCAAGGGGGCACTCACTCCTACCCCCTCTGTAGGCAAGCCATGACCTTGTGGAACACAGCTATAAACTATCAAGTTCATCTACAAGCACAATTCCTGCCAGGAGAGAAAAACACACTGGCAGACGACTTAAGCAGAAATATCATGGATCCCCACGAATGGGAATTGAATCCTCAAATATTCAGAATGATAGCAAAGAAATGGTGGAGCCCGGACATAGATCTGTTTGCCTCCCCAATGAACTGCCAGCTAAAGAAGTTCTGCACAAGGAGTTACCATCCGCAAGCATGGAAAGTGGATGCCCTCTCATTCAGCTGGACAAACCTACAAGTATACGCTTTTCCACCACTGCCTCTTCTTCCAAAGGTACTCCTAAATGCCAGGCAAGAAGAGCCAAAAATGATCCTGATTGCACCAGACTAGCCACGACGCCAGCACTGGTACCCAATCTTAAAAAACTTAGCACAAGGACCCCCCCCCCCCTGGATTTTGCCTCAAATACCACATCTGCTGTCTCAGCACAACAATCGGATACTAGACAGCCAGCTAAAGACACTAAACCTAGCTGCATGGAAGATTCCCTAGCCACGCAAGCAGTGCCTTTCTCCAAAACTGTTATGGATGTCATTCTGGAGGCCAGAAGACCTAGTACCAGGAAAGCCTACTCGGATAAATGGAAGAGATTCTGTGCCTGGAACCAGGCTCATAGCCTTGATCTTCTTGTGCCAAACATTCCTCAGATACTACAATATTTGACTGAGATGCTGGAAAAAGGCCTCTCCTTTTCATCCATCAAGATCCACGCCTCTGCCATCTCTGCTCATTACAACATGGATCCACCAATTTTCTCTAATCCTTTGATAAAACAGTACCTCAGAGGGGCTAAAAACATAAGACCACCCCATAGAGCACCTACTCCAACTTGGGACCTCAACTTTGTTTTGGAAAAATTGACTTTGCCTCCTTTTGAACCAGCTAGCACAGCAGAATTAAAGTGCATCTCTTGGAAAACTGCTCTACTCCTGGCAATAACTTCTGCACGAAGAGTTTCAGAATTACAGGCACTAATGGCAGTGGAACCTTTCCTCATTTTCCACAAGGACAGGGTGTCCTTAAGAACAATAACCCTACATTTATGCCTAAGGTGGTTTCAAGTGTGTCTCTAAACTAAACCATTCACTTGCCAACTTTTTATCCAAAAAAAAAAAGAGCCTAAGATCAGGTCTATAGATGTGGTGAGAGGGGACATGCAGGTGGTTGGTGTGACAGAGCAAGATGCCGAAGACAGGAAGAAATGGAAATGGGTAATCTGCTGTGGTGACCCCTAAGGGGGAACAACTGAAAGGAGACTGAAAAGTTCAAAGCCCAATCGACTTTCTAAATCCAGAGTGTTATTCTGGCTGTGTAGCTGAAAAGAGGGTTAATTCATATTGTAAAGTGCCAGTTTGCAGAATTGTAATGCTATCTTTTGACATAATGTAGAATTTTAAAGTGTCGAACTCTGAGCTGTCATGAAGTTCCTATTCCTGCAGAAGAAAACTCCAAAGGAAATACATGAATGTATGATGCAAACATTGAGTGACAAGTGCCCTTCTTACTCAACTATGAGGAAGTGGTGTGCATTTCAGCATGGAGATTGTGAGACCGAAGATGCAGCAAGGTCTGGGAGGCCTCAAATTGTCAGCTCCTGAAATTTTATTTATTTTTATTTGACTGGGTTAGTACTGGGTAATATCACTTTTTCAGCAGCGACCAGAGGAGAAAAGCTCCAGTAGAGAAACCAAAACAAAGTTAAATTACATGGTAAAATATACAAATGACCAGTTTGTATCTAAACCAAGTATACATAGTACAACATTCCAAAATGTCAGAGAAAGCATACAAATAACATTGCAGAATAAATGTACTATATATACATCATAATAAAGTACAGTGAGTTTTGTACATAAAATTATATAGGAAAATATGAGAGGATGGAGGCTAGTGGCATCTATAGAAAAAGCAGAAGATTAGAGGCATGTGATATATACAGGGGGTTAAACCCCATGTAAAAGGCCAGTGGCCAGACAGTTCAGGAAACTAGAAGTACAAACAGAAAATTGTTAGCGTAGTGTCAGGAAGAGCAGAAGCTGTTAGCATAGTGCAGAGAAGCTGCAAGAGAGGTGGCAAAATTGTAAGGAGAGAAGATGTGTTGAGATGGCTTGAAAAGGAAGAAAATTGTAGAGGGCAGGAGGTTATGTTAAGTAGGGTCCTTGCATAGGCAGAACCAAGAATTAGAGATTTCCCTTTAGGGTTGTTTTAAAGGACTTAGGGTTGGTGATAGATTAGACACTTAAAGATAGTTTATTCCATGCATTAGCTATGAAGTAACTGTAAAGGAGTTTGACAATATTTCTATTAAGTTTATAGACTTGCAGTAGGTGCTGTTGAGAGCTACAGAGAGCAATGTTGGGTAAGGTTGGATTAGAGTAGAGAGAGAGGGGGGCAGGAGGAGGGTTCATGGAGGATAGTGTGTGCCATGAGAAGCTGGGGAAGTAGAATTCAGTGATGGAATTCCAGCCGCTGTGGGCTTTTTAGAGCTATGCAGGGGTGAATACGATAAGGTTGGTTGGAGGCAAATCTTGCAATTTTATTTTATGTGGCTTCAAACTTTAACAGAATATTGTATTGGAGATTTGTGAGTATTGGTGTTGCATAGAGAAGTGTGGGAAGTAGGAAAGCTTGTGCAAAGGCGAGTCTTGGATTTTGTATAACAGGCCCAGCTTTTGATGCATCTTTTTAATGCAATGCTGAGTGTGGAGATCAGACTTTATTTGGTCATCTAAAAGACCATCTAGATGTTTAGCATGAGGTTGAGTGGAGATGGTTGTGTTGTTGAGGGAAGAGACAGTAAAGGTGGCTTTGTGATGGAGAGTTGTAGGGAGGAATAGATGTTTGGCTTTCTTTGGGTAAAGTAGTAGTTGGTTGAAAGTAAGCCATCTTTCAACTGGATGAAGGGACTCTTGGGTGAGGTTATGGAGGTGAGTGTTGTCAGAGCAGGAGATAATTGTAGAGTCGGCATATTGGACAATAGAGAGTGAGCAAGAGGAGTGGAGGTCATTGAAGATGTAAGAGTAGGGGTCTGAGGATAGAACCTTGGGGGTACCCCTGTTTGAATGAGTAAGAAAGAAGAGAAGTTGGATTGCCATTTCACTGCCTGGAATCTGTTGGAGACGTAACTTGAGAACCAGGATAATATGGAGTTGGAGATATTTGGAGAGCTTCATTTGGATAGAAGTAATCTATGGGATACGGTATTGAAGGCTTTAGAGAGATTTAGTAATAAGTAGGAGACGGGATACGGTATTGAAGGCTTTAGAGAGATTGAGTAATAAGTAGGAGACTAACTTGTCACAAGAATTTTCAGTAGTATCTGTGAAGGATATCAGAGCAGTAGCAGTACTGTGTTGGCCAGAAACCATGCTGTGTGGGTGTGAGAAGATTTTCCTGTAGAAGGTGGTCAAGAAGCTGTTTGTGTATGCATTTTTCAAGAATTTTAGACAGAGGAGATAAGATGGCAATTGGCGTCAAGTTGGATGGGTCAGTTGAGTTGCCGCCTTTATGCAAGGGAATGACACAAGTTTTTCCATACGTTAGGCACAGAGTTTTCCTTAATTGGATCTATTGAGTAAAATTGAGAGTGATAGAGTTAGCAGAAACTTAAGAATTCTGGAGGAAGATTGCCACCTTGGAGAGCAAGTTTTAAGTTTGCTCAGAAGAGAGTTAATATAGGATGTGGGGATGGGTTTGAGTAAAGATTGGAGATGGAGTAGGTGTAGAGGGTGTGGTCTGAGTAGTCATTCTTGGTAAGATTGTGGATAGTGTCCATGAAGAAGGTATTTAGGAAGATAGCAGTGTCCTTGGCAAGGTTTAGAGGATGATGGGCTGCCAGGATGTGGCAGCTTAACTGCGTACAATTATTTTTGGGGGTTGGAGTGAGGGTTGAGTGGCTTATGAAAAAGGTTTTGTTTGTCCAGGGTTACCTTTTTTTTTAAGTTACAGAGCTCTCTAGGTTTGAAGGTCAGTGAGGGATTTGTATTTTTTACGCTCTCTTATCCCTCTCATGCATGAGTGTGTGGGTCGCTTGAGTTAGCCCTGGGACAAAATGCGTTCTTAGTTCCTGATGGAAGCCAAGGAGTTGAGTGTGTCTAGAAAGATGTTATTTATTGCCAGTACATTCTCCTGTAGGGGGAGATTGTGGAGGAAAGACCAGTTAATTGAAGAGAGCTGTTGGTTGAAAGTCTCAGGATTAAAATTGACGAGGTTATGGCATACTTTGTATTGCTGGGGTTTACGTAGTTGAGTGTGTCTAAGTATGTTGGTGGGATGATGATGGCTAAGGGTTAGCAGGTAATGTGGTGGGGTTGTGATATAGATAAGGAGTAGAGGTATGGACCCAGTCTAGAATGGAGGCAAAGCTGATGCATTTATTTAGGCGAGTAGGAGTGGAGATAATTGGGAGAAGCCAAAGAGGTTAATGGAGGCATTGGGGAATCACTGTCAAGGGCACTCCAGTCGATGTTAAGATCACCTAAGATAACGGTTTTGTAAGAGATGGTTTGTGAGATCCAAGCGAGAAAAAGCTCAAGGGTAGGGATATTGCTACCTGACGGAATGTAATGGAGGCAACGGCTCATTTTTTTGTAATTGTGCAATTGGCGATGAGAATTTTGGCTAGATGAAAGTCAGAGGTAATGATTGAAAGAGGTTGAAGAGCGAGCCAGTTAGAGTAGAGAATAGCAACACCTTCACCTTTCTTCTTAAGACTATCATGGTGGAGGATATTCTTATCTGGTGGAAGTGTTTCAGTATCTTGTATGAGGTTTAAGCCAAATTTCAGAGAGGCAGAGGATGTCAGGGGGTGTGTAAGGAGATCCAGGCATGGAATAAGGTTTTTGTTCATGATACTTTGAATGTTCATAAAATAGATGGGCTTTTGGTGGGTGAACATGCGAGTCTGAGGAGGAGAATGAGGGGTAGAGAATCTGGGATGTGAGGGGGGGGAGAGAGGAGCTAGAATTAGGCCCTAGGTTTTGATGAATGTCTCCTGACAGTAGTAGATTTAAGATGAGTAGTCTGAGAAGTCTTGGGATTTTGTTGGTGGTAGTTTTTTTATTTCATTTTCAGGGGGTATGTAGGCAGGAGGAATGCATTAATTTTGTATATGGTAGTATTAGAATGTGAAAATAGAAATAGGGGCTATAGGGAAGGTGTGGATGAGGGGCAGATAGAAATAGGTGTCCTGGTTTTGGGTGGAAGGATGTACTGATAAGAGGTGACAGTGTAGGTAAAGTTAGGGGATGGAAGAGGAGAAGATAAGTAAGCGGCTAGAGAAATATGCCTTTAAGGCAAACAGTGTTACAAAAGGCTTTGGGAATTGAGTAGGTTCTAAGGTTAAGTAATTAAGACTAGTGGTGGGGGTTGAGATATAGTGTTGAGCAGGATAGGTTGTTAAAAATATGGAGGAAGTGATTGGAGGATTTTGGAGGAAGTTGCGAAGAG
Organism: Protopterus annectens; assembly: GCF_019279795.1. Lineage (NCBI taxonomy): Eukaryota > Metazoa > Chordata > Ceratodontiformes > Protopteridae > Protopterus > Protopterus annectens. The sequence goes on from NC_056738.1 coordinate 384,238,195, forward strand.
GACAGGGGAACGGTCAAAGGGTATAGAGTATAAATCAAATGGAAGTGGGGGTGGGTGGGAATGGGAGTAGGGTAGCAGAGTGAGCCTGAGCATAGTAAGGGGGAATGGAGCGGGCTGCACCTGGCTTGTGAATTCTGCAAGAAAAAGACAAAAAAGAAAAGCCATCTATAAGGTACTGTTCGTGGCATGCAGGTATGGTGGGGTGATACAAATGCAATGTGAAATGTACTACCCTACATGTTTGTTCAGCAAGGCTACGAAAAGCATGATAGTTAACTAGGGGCACACAGGGAGCTCTAAGTTATGATGTTGCTGCAGCTGAGTACTAGGTGGCCATCATCTTCTTTCGGCCGTTCCTGTTAGGGGTCGCCACAGCGGATAATCTGTTTCCATTTCTTCCTGTCCTCTGCATTTTGCTCTTTCACACCAACCACCTGCATGTCTTCTCTCACCACATCCATAAACCTGATCTTGGGCCTTCCTCTTTCCTGATACTTGGTAGCTTCATCCTTAGCATCTTTTTCCCAATATACTCAGCATCCCTCCTCAGCACATGGCCAAACCAACATAATCTTGCCTCTCTGGCTTTGTCTCCAAACCATCCAACCTGGGCTGACCCTCTAATATACTTATTCCTAATCCTGTCCACCCTCGTCACACTCAGTGCAAATCTTAACATCTTTAACTCTGCCACATCCAGCTCTAACTCCTGCCTTTTTGTCAATGCCACTGTATCCAACCCATATAACATAGCTGGTCTCACTACCCTCTTGTTAGACCTTCCCTTTCACTCTTACTGGTACTCGTCTGTCACAAATCACTCCTGACACTTCTCCACCCACTCCATCCTGCCTGTACTCTCTGCTTCACCTCTCTTCCACACTCACCATTTCTCTGAACTATTGATCCTAAGTATTTAAACTCATCCACCTTCGCTACCTCTACGCCTTGCATCCTCGCCATGCCTCCATCCTCCCTCTCATTCACAAACATATATTTTGTCTTAGTCCTGCTGACCTTCATTCCTCTTCTCTCTAGAGCATATCTCCATCTCTCCAGGGTCTCCTCCACCTGTTCCTTACTCTCACTACAGATCACAATGTCATTTGCAAACATCATAGTCCACTGGGACTTCTGTCTGATCTCGTCTGTCAACCTGTCCATCACCATTGCAAATAAGAAAGGGCTCAGAGTTGATCCTTGATGTAATCCCACCTCCACCACTCCAGCTGAGTACTAGGTGGTAAGATAGGAAAAAAAATAAAAAAGTAGTTGCTTGGTACAACGAAAGTTTCAGTAGAATTTAAAGACTGAGAAGAGATGTAGTGTTGGGTAGTAAGCAAGGGATACAAGGGGGGGGGGGGGAAGAACGCCACGCTAAGCTCCGCTGTATCATCCCAAACTGCCACTCCAAGTGGTCATTCTTGATATGCTTATTTTAACAGAGTACCAAGATATTATTTTATTATTGAAAGGAACATTCATATATAAAGCACGCTAAGAAAAACATACAGCTCGTTGGTGGCGTTGATACGCTTGCAAGTAAAAGGAGGTTTCAGGGCTGGCTTGAGCACGTAATCTGCACTACAGAAATTCATTTGGCAGGACTAGGTCTGAAGAGCGCTCAGTGGAGGTGATCTAACTCCTAGAGAAGAGGGGTAGGATACAGTGAAAAACAAAGAAAAATAGAGTGGAGACATATGTCAGTGTGTGTAAATCACTACTCAGTATATTTACAACAGCTTAATAATCTTGAAGACGCACATGAGACTAACAAGTTAAAAAAGAGAATGTGTTTGAAGTGAAGTGAGTGCTCTTTAGATAGGGAACTAAGGATACGCTAACCAGCTCGCAATGAAATGTGAGCTGAGTTAAGTATGAAGTAATTGTTAGTCATTAAGAGTACCCCTGGTTGCTGTGGCTAGTGTAAGACAAGTCTAATATTATATAGATGTACAGAAATAGTAGGGCAAGCAGGGAGATAGTACCACTGACCATGTTCCATGACCTGATTTTGGCAGATTGGCGAATATCCGCTAAAACAGTTGCTGAGACACTATAGTTATCCAGGGAACATGTTGGGTTAATCCATGAGCAGCTGAGTATGCAGAAGCTGCTAGCCAAGTGGATGCCCAAATGTTTGAATGCCGACAGGAAAAGACAGAGTGAACACTTCCAAGTTCATTTTGCAGCATTTTCATTGAGCTGGTGCCAACTTTTTGGAACTTCATGTTACTGTTAATGAAACATTACACCACTGTGATTCTGAGACAGAACAGTCCTTGCAATGGTGGCAATGGGTTCATCAAGGCCAAAGGAGTTTTAAGACCCAAAGTATTGCAGTGACTGATTACCTTCTTAGGGGCCAAACAGTTAATGCCAAATGCTACTGTAACTTGCTGTGCAGATTAAAGGAGTCATGGAAAGAAAAAAGGAGAGGGAAGCTGCGAAAAGGACTTCTCTTTTTGCAAGACAATGCACCTGTTCACAAAGCTTGCAAAAAGATGGATGTTTTGAAGAAATTAAGGTTTGAGTTCTTAGACCACCCGCCCTACTCACCAGATCTTGCTCCATCTGACTGTTTTCCTTTTCCAAACCATAAAAAGAGCTTGAAAGGGTTGCAATTTTCAAGTGATTCGGAAGTGATTTGTAGCAGTGGGGCAATATTTCAGTGGCCAGACCTCTGACTTTTTTTGTCAGGGTTACAGAAACTTCAGACACACTGTGAGGATATTTTGAATAACTTGCAAATTTCATGACTCCATGCCATTCCCTTTTTGGGCTTAGAACTTTTCAGCTCCATCTCATAGAACTATAGTGGCAATTTAATTTTGGTCACAGTTGTATGATCTTGGAACTGGCGTATACGAGGGGAATTTTGGGAGTAAAGCTCCCAACCTTGGGCTGGGGGTGAGAGCGGTCCTCTCATAAACACAACTGCAAAGATTAGATAAAAGGTATCCAAGACACAAGGTAAGTCAGACAGTGTGCAATTTGCATGATTTTTGGACCCTTTCAGTTTTCTAGTACCATAGTAAGAGAAGGATATCTAGGAAGACTACCCTTTACTCTGGATCCCTTCTGCTGCTGAGCTCAGAAAAGAAACTCTTAGATTTTATTTCCTCAATTTGCTTTTCTCAGTGCTTCAATAGTGTATTCTGCTGTGATAGTTTTTTCTGATCGGAAGTTCTGTGTATGCTTGTGTTTTTATTTTCCCTGCACAGTGTAAGACCTGCACTGTTTATTATAAGCAGGTTACTGTTTCCTGGGGAATTTTTATCCTTTCAAATGTGTTTTATGGCCATTTCTAAATGTTAGCTGGGTTTCTATATCAAGGCCGTTTTAGTACAGTTCCTGTCATTACCTTGTACTTCCGGAGTTATGAATTAATTGTACCTGTTTTATCTGTTCATTAAAAGGTTCATTTGCAATTTTTAACAAGAAAATGTGCAGTTTTTTTTCTTTGGTGTTAGGCTTAGGTGAGGTGAGAGAGCAGGATTACAGCATTTCAAATTATTTTTTTTCATTTAAGTCATGATTTTAGCTCCATTTTGTATGTTAAACATTTCTCACAAGTTTATGCTGTATTTCTGGTCTCAAACTGTTTTATACTCTTTCTAAGTTGTTGAATTTTTTTTAATAAAAATTTTGGACTTTTGGCATGTATTTTGAACTCTATGAAACTACTGTTTTATTACATGCAGTGTTCAGAAGAGTATCCCCCGGGTCTTCCCACTTGTGTATTGCACTCAAAAAAAGACAGAAGACCCACCCCATTACAGGGCATCAGGCTAGGTCATTGTTCTTGCCATTGATTACAGAGTGCAAACCCAAGTTATGAGTGACGCCAGCGTACCCACTACTGTAAAAGCCACCCAAGGATCATGCTTTTGAAGGGGATCAGTAATCTGAGGTTTTTGAAAGGCCAAAGTCTGACCAGTCAGTTTCCTCTGAGGATGAACAGGTTCAGAAACCCATACAGATGTTTTATTTTTTCCAAATGCTAGCTAGGTATAGGGATGTATTCATTTGGGAGCCATCATCGGCTTCCCCTGCAATCAGCAGGACATGATCTTTTGGAGGATGAAGCCTGGAAGTGGTGACCTTCCTCCTTTGATCCCAGTGCTGGAGTATGTTTTTTTTAAGAGAGTTTGCCATTCTCCTTTGCTGAAAAAAAAGTGTCTGCCTAAAAAAGTGTCTTAGGGTGTACTCTGCCATACTTGACTTCCAAGCTTGCTTGTTAGCAGACTCTGCTTCTTCTTCCCTAGTGATCATTGCTAGTGCAGAGACCATGTCTTCATCCAACCCCTTCCCTCAAGATAAACTAAGCAAGTGGCTAGAGTCTTTGGATAAGAAGCTCTAATAGTCCAGCACTGTAGCTTTTCGTGTGTTGAATACAAGTGTTTTATGTGAAAGCTGGTGTTGGTCTATGTATAGTTTAGACAAGTTTGCTGCATTGTTACCTGCCAAGCAGAAAGACTGTGAAGGAGATTCTTTCCAATGTACTTCGTGTCTAAGCATGTGTAAGAGTACCTTAGAGGACCAATACTGTTTCTAGAAATGCATAGACGGTTGTGTTAAAAAGGTATGCTTGATTGCACAGCCAAAAATGTTTTAAGTTTAAAAAAAAAAAAAAAAAGATAGTGAATGATCCACTTGATTCTGATTTTATGTTTGGTATAGCAGCTAATATGAGCCTAAAACACTGGTATGACGAGGTTAAATTGATGCAAGTGGTGTCTAAAATGCATTCCCAAATTCCTTCCAATAAGCAGGATAGTTTTTGGTTGTTCAAAAAATAGAAGCCCCAGATAAAAACCAGGATACCAAAAGAAAATGTCAGGACAGAAACTCTGCCAAATCTAATGAGGGGTTCTCTTTCCCTAAAAGGATAATCTCACTTCTAACCTGTGACTGTGCTTTGGCTTGGCGCCTGTCATTCCCAGATTCCCCTTTGGGTGCCCCGCCTTGAAACTTAGATCTCAACAAGGCAACCTACTAGTCACTGGCATCTGACAAATGGGTGTTCATTGTGGGCAAAGGTTACAGGTGTTAGTGGAAGGAATATCTGCTTCCATTCAGTGGAGCGTTCCCCCACACCTACCCAATCAAGCTTCATTATTCCCTCCTTTATTCAAGTACATGATGGACTTTGGGGGGATGGGGCATAGAGCTGATCCCTCCTTTGGAGCTAATGAAAGGTTTCTACTCTAGAATTTTCCTGGTCCCCAAAAAAGAGCTGCTGTTTAGACCTTGGACAATTCCTTTCTGAATACCTTTATCAAGGTTCCAAAGTTTAAGATGCTTATACTGCAGACGATGCTTCTTCTCTTGCTAGGTCACTGCTTCAGGGTGACCCTGGACTTAAAGGATGCATATCATTATATACCCATCTCATTGCTTCAGGGGATGCAAGATTTGTTGAATGGTTTGCACTATCAAGTCTCTGCATTGTCCTTTGAGCTGTCCACTGCACCTCAAGGTGTTTATGAAATGCCTTGCTCCAGTAGTGGCTCACTGCTGGACTCTTGGCATTCATATTTTTCCTTACTTAGGTTACTTGCTGATTTGTGCAGAGTCTGTATCCAGGTCTTTGGAATTGCTAGTGAAGGTCATAAGCTTACTCTTCCAGCAAGGGTTCCAGTTGTATCTTCGGATGATGTGCTTGATATCTTTGCAAAAACCCATCTTCCTGGGGTACTTAATTGACACTGACAAAAGAATGGCCTTTCTTCCTGAAGAATAGGTCCTGCCCTACCAGGCTATGCTCCAGGAATTCTCTAGGAGGAACACCACCTCTGTAAGAGAATGCCTAGAATTCTTGGATTGATGGTTCCCATGATTCTTGTGATACCACTGACCAGTCTCCACACAAGGAAAATTCAGTGGTATGTATGAAATTTAGATTCAGCACTTGCATTCCCTGGATGGCAGTTGCCAATGTTGGACTTCATCAGGTGAGAGTTGTGGTGGAGTATCAGTCCAGGGTTATTTCTTCCCACCTGTTCCAGCACACTCTGTTCAGACAGAATCATCTGACTCTGCTTGGGGTGTTGTATTAATGGGAGTACAAGTGTATGCCACTTGGAGGCACATCAGGATGAAGGAAATGTTTGCAGTGATCCATGCCTTGAAAGTTCATCACCTATGGATTTAAGGTCCTCTTGTGGTTACGGACAACACCGCAGTGATGTGGTACCTCAACAAACAAGGCCTTACCCTCTGTGCGGGTAGCCAGTCATGGCCTGGGAGCTAGTTTTACAGCATTCTTTAACTATTCGGGTATTATGCTTCCTGTCAGAGCAAAATGTAGCAGACTAAGCAGACCCTGGGCAGACTCCCATGAGTGGCAGCTCAAGGCAGTGGTGTTCCATGATCTTGCTCTTATGTAGGGAATGCACAAATGGATCCCTTTACCTGTTTTCAAAACAACAGGAAGAAATCTGTTCCAGAAATTGTTGAAGCTTTGCTTGAGGACGTATGCATTCTCATTCCTTTGGACGGAAATATTCCTGCATACATTTTCATTGATTTGTAAGTTACTTACGAAGATTCAGAAAAATGTCAGTCTGGTGACCCCCTATTGAACCAAACAATTTTGGTTCCCCTTCTGGTGGTATTGGCCAAGGGCAATTGCTGCATGCTTCTCTTCGCTCAGGATTTGATCACACAGTCTTGGGGTGACTGGTGCACCCCATTTTGGAAAACTACAACTGACGGCCTGGATGATTCAGTCTTGACTCTTGTTTAGGTGCTTGGTTCATAAGGATGTGCAGCAGGTGTTAGGAGGGTAGAAAACATGCTACTAGAAAATCTTTTTGTAAATGGATAAGGTTTTATAAGTGGTGCCCAAACAGGAACAGAGGGTCCCTTGAGGTTAACATCCCTCTTGTCTTGAAGTCATAAAGTCTATTTAGTGTCCATCTTTGCCTTTGATCCCTTTCTTCTCTTTTGGTAAAACCGTTCTTGAAAGGAGTATTGCATATGAGGTCCCCCTCACAAGCAAATTCCTCGTTTGTGGGATCTCCAGTGTGCTGTTATTGACCTTAAAACCTTTCAAACCTGCCTGTCAGGCTGAACTGAAGCTGTTTGTGGAAAACCTATTTGACTTATTGCTCTGACAGAAAGTAAAGTCTCTGTTCTCATCGTGGGGCAACTTTATTTTCCACAGGGACATATTTGTGTTATGTGCTAACCAGTCTTTCGTGCCAAAAATGGTCTCCGAATTGTCAATCTAGCAGCGCTGCTGTGTTATTTCTAGAACCCAAGAGTTAGGGAGAGGGGATACTTTCATTCCTTCGATGTACATTGACAGCTCCGCTACTATCTTAACAGAACTAAACCCTTCAGGAAGACTGAAAAGCTTTATATTTCCTACATAGGGGCAGAGTCAACCTGTCTCTAAGCAAACCATTTTCTGGAGGCAACAACTTGGTCTTCTGTCCATACCTTTATGAAGTACTTCACTCCGGATGCCTTATCTAGATCCAAAGCAGGCTTTGCAAGCACCATTCTGTAGGTGTCGTTGGAGCCTGATCCTTCTTCCTCCCAGGCTTGGTAAGATTTGGAATCTATCTAAATGCCAGTAAGGCAGTTTGTTGAACATAGCACAGTTGCACAAGTCCTACTTAACCTGTAAGTGCGTTCATTGAACACTTTGCCTTACTGGCAGTACCCACGCACCATCACCCTTTTTGGATGTACATAGTTTGGTATTTGGGTTGCTGTTGAGTGTTGCTCCATGGCTTTAATTAGCAGAAGGAGGCTTTTTGATTAGAACAGTAGGTGTTCGTAAAGCTTATATTTACATCTTCTCTTTCTGCTGGACCCTGAAAAACTTTAAGGGCCCAGACTGTGGGTCTGTAAGGCAGTCTCTGTACTCCCATATGATTGGTCATTTACACGCACACACAGGCAGTGGGCTCAGACTGGCAAAGGAAGGGTGGCAGGACACTGCTACCCTAATGCCATCAAGGCAGAGCATTCTACAAATCTACCATTATAGGTAAGTAGGACTAGCACAGCTGTACTTCATCCAACACTTGTGCTCCTTTTCTCCCACAATGCCTTGCACTAGCAGTAGTGCTGTACATCTCATTTGCCACCTTTCTCATCAGAAGCAACTCTCAAGCTTTGGCCAACAGTTTCAATTTACTAAGATGTGTTTTTTTCATCCTAGCCCGTCATATCCTATTATCAGGTTATTCAGGGTTTCTTCTGATCTGTTTTAAAAAAAATTCCTTTCTCTCCCTCTTCAGTGGCCTAACCAAGCATGTAAGTTGCACCTTTTTCTCTTTATGGATGTTGTCTGTGGGTTTTTTTTGTTTTTTGGTAATTATAGCGAAGGCTTTGTGCTTCGAAAAGCTATTGAAGTGTGGGTATAAGGTCTTGCATATATTGCCTGGGTTCTGATCATTTTAAACACTGATTGTTACATGTGTTGTGGCTTTGGCCAGCCAACCATGTTGGATGGAGAGCAAGCTGTTTCTTAACAGCTTTTGCCAGGTTCCATGGGATATTTGGTCAGCTCTTGTACTGATACTCCTCATCTTCCCAAAAGTGCTGAGACAGGGAACAAAATCTGCTGATGAAGAAAAGGGAAGGTCAAAGGGAAAAAAATGTAAGAGTAAAGAATATAACAGTAAAGGTTATGACAGAGAAGGAAAGACTCTTGACTCCTTGTTTCTGACCTTTTCAGATTTTTCTCAGCGTAATTTCCTTTGCCATCCTAGAGCAATTCTGATGCTATTTTTTTTTGGATCATTCACTGAAAAGAATTTCTTCATTGGGGGCCAAGATCTTCAGAGGGAGCTCTCCAAATTTTTGACTTCCCAACCTCACTCAGCTGCATCTGTCTGGTAAATTAGATCATCCAGAAGCATCATGGACATTGGCTAGGCCAAGATGATGAGCCTTTGTAAAGTCCTGGATAGATATGGGAGTCATTCCCTCCCCATTGACTCATAGGAAGAAGATAGCTGGTCCATCCACTCCCTTTGCTGCTCTTACTCTGTCCCTATCTTGCATATGGTGGCTTCAGAACAGAGGTTCAGCACGATTGTCTCCATTTCTTATATGTATAACCTTGAGATCCTTGACAGTGACAGTTTCTCTGACTACTCCACTCTGAATTCCTGTGAGCTGATGGTATCCCAGAGTAGAGAGGTAGGTGTCAATCGCTTGGAGGCAGGTTTGATTCATTCTGTTTTGGGGCCATGCTTGGATCTTGATGATTCAGCCCACTACAGCTTAGCTTAACACTCTACCTCAGATCCACTTGGGTAATTGGTTCTTAGGATTTGATCTTCTGGTCATCAGCCTTAGTTTCAGCAATGGATCAGAGGTTGCTGTCTTTCGCACCATTGGTTCTGCCCTTATCCTTCAAGGACTTTGAGTAGTCCACTCAGAAGGGGACATCTCGCTAAGTTTGGCTTCACCCAGACCTCCTAATGTCTGTAACGTTTGGATCACTTTTTTTTCCGCAAGGTCTGTCTGTTTCAGAGGCAACCAAGGACACTACTGACTCTTTAAATCCCTCCCCACTTGAACATAGAAAGTGTAAGAGGAGACACTGACTTCCCTCGAGTTATTCACTGAGGGCACTGACCTTGATGATAGAGCGAGTCCTCTAGACTGCTTCCTAAGGAATCTTCATTTGGTAGAATTAATGGAGCTGTTAAACTGGGGGAATGGTTAACTGATCCCCCTTCCCCCTGATAAGAATGTTTGAGGCTTTTGGAGCAAGCCCATCTACTTCCTGTGTGGTCCCTTCTGTGTGACAAGGCTTATTAACATTGTTTTGCTCAGGACTTGGTTGGGATCTTGATATGGTGGAATCCAGCCCACCGAAACCACCTAAGGTGCTTGTTTCAACCAAGGATTGCTCACGATGGAGCAGATGTATTGTTGTAGATACTATAGTTATTGCAGCAGCCAGAAAGCAATCACAGTCTGAGGAGAGCTACAGTCTCACTCTAGACTGGATGATGAATCATTTTGGGAAGAGTGCGTATGCTTTTGGAACTCTTTTCCCATGAGCATTAAATTGACTTGTATAGCCAGATTCAGTAATTTTGCAATGAAATATTCACTCTCAGGAGACTTCAGACAACATAGATGAGGAAGTCCATGGAATCTCAGCTGGTTGCATTATTGTCAGATATGTATGTCACCATGAGATTGGGTTAAAACTGAGCATCAAGAGCAGCAGGTGTTCTGAAACTGCATTGCATCTTCATGCTTGGATGCCCCTGTTTGATTTTGTGAACAAATGTAAGGCATCATTTCTTAACACACCTTATGATGAGTCATCTCTGTTTGGACCCAAGGTAGAGTGCTCAAGAGGGCTAAACATCTGTTGTAGGTGCAGTAGGAATTGGGCCCTTGAGGGTTAGAGAAACCTCCTCCAGGAATCAAAGGGGAAGGAAATACCTGTGGTTTGAGAAGTCCCAGCAATTATTACAGACTCTTCACTTGACAACATCCTCCTCAAGGTAGATGAAAGCACTCCAGTAGATGCCACCCTAAAGGTAGAAGGGGTTTGCAGAATCAAGAGTTGTTTCCTGTTTTTGCTTGGGAACAAATAATTTTGTCTGTAGCATTTTTCATAAGTTTCTAAAGCTTTTCTGAAGGACACCTTAATTTCGAGACGACCTGTCAAAGATACAACTTCTCTTTGGGATATTATGTGGAAGTTGCCATCTCTCATCAAGTCTCCCATTGAGCCTGCCTCTACTATGAAGCTGAAGTTTCCTTCTTAGGAAAATGGTTTTTAGTGGCTGTAACCTTTGCTAAACAAATTTCTGAAAAGCCAGCAATGCCCTCTTTGATATCCACAAAGTCCAGGTTTCTCTCGCACCTAATCTTAGCTTTGTGCCTAAAGTAGCCGCAGAGTCAACCTTCCCCCAAGTTGTACATCTGGCTGTCTCTCCCTTCCTATTCAGACAAAGGTAAATAAATTTTGCATACCTTAAATGTTCTCCGTCAACTCATATTTTACTTGCACTTCACAGTACCTTTGTGGAAGGATCTGCTGTTTGGACTCAAATCTGGTTTTAGAATGACTCTGTCTGTCCAGATAGCTCTTAGATCATATTTCCTTAGTTTGCAATTCAAAAGGATTACCTCTTTCAGCCAAACCAAGTGAACATTTCACTAGAATGGTTTCAATTTCTACTGCCTTGGAGACCTTTATTGTTGGATGATACCAGTGCTGCAACAACTTGGTCTAACATGTCCACATTTTTCAAGCAGTACATACTGGATCTTGATTTAAAATCCAGAGCAGTCTTTGATTCATCTGTACTCAATGTATCATTCTGTAATACCACCTGGGGATTTCAGGCTCTGATGATGGTCCTTAACAGTAAGACGGATGGAGACCACATAGGGTAAGAGAGTTAGTACTTACCATAGTGCTAGGTACTTGTCATCCTTCTGTTTTTTCTCCTTTCCAAATTGCCAGGATTTCCTTTGCTTTGTTTTTGAAGAAAAGTAACATACCAAGCCTGAAGCTTTCATGGGGCACATTTATTGGCCACTATTCCCTTTTTGCGCGTCTGTTTCCAGGGTTATTCCCATCTTGTTAGGGCAAAGATCTAAACCAGTACAGCTAGTGCAGTATATTGTGGGAGAGAGAAGCTCCACCTCTGAAGAAGCCTTACTGCCAGCTCTGGTCCACCTCAAGGTAGATAACCTGTTGGTAGAGGGGTACAACAGTTATCTAGTGTTATGGTAAATACACAACATTTGTTTATATGTATTTAATGTCAAAATGCACACGCTCACTTAAATACGTATGCAGAAACAGACACGTGCATATGTAGATAAAGCGCACACTTCAGATGTGCCCAGCCATTGTAGCCACTTTCTTGACTGAACACACTTCATCTGTCATTGTATTTTACTGGGAGGGAAAAAATTGTACACTTCAAACCGTTGTAATCCTCCCTCAGTTGCCCATGATTCCTAATTTGCCTCCTAACATTTTTGAGTAAATTATTACAGTTAGTAAAACTGAACTAAATGGTTTCTATGCTTGTTGTGAAGTCTTTGGATCCAAATTCTTGAGTAAAGAATGTGCTCCCCTTTCTCTTGCTCACTGTGTCTCTCGCAGACCTATGCACATTGCACGCACAGACAAAAAACTGAAATGACCTTAAAACTGCTATTCATTATTGTAAACTTTATTATTTTAACACTAAACAGTAAAGCCATGTTTATTGAGCTTAAATGGCAGCTGTCCCCCCCCCCGAGCTTCCTGGCAGCTTAACATGCTGCTGGGATGCAGCAGACTTTTTTCTACCAGGTGTGACCTGTACATTAATGCCTTGTTGAAGAAAATTGGTTCTAGAGTGGGAAGGAAGATGCAAGTCTCACCCATTATCTAACATGGAATGAAACACCAGTTGGCCGAGGAGATAAAGCTCCACAATTCTTAAATGTATTTTGTAATTCTTTGATACATGATTGTGTTTATTCACTTCTATCATGACAATTTTGTACAGTAACTAAAGAATAATAGATTTGGGTAATATCACACAGTTTTAAATTGCAGATAATTTGAGTAATGTTTTATTGTTTGTATAAAAAAAAAATCCCAAAGAGACTAAATTCTTAAGCACACTTGCATAGAAATATTTATTTGTATAACTATTTCATCATCTGAATTGCATGCTTCAGTGACAAAGATTAGTTCATTTACTTGCATTTAATTTGAAGCGTATCACATTGAAGCCCCACGCGCATGTGTGTGTGAATAAAATTAGACATATTTTTGTTAAAGTACTTTTCAAATGTGGTTCACTGCTGCTGTTTGAATGCAAAAGGAGTAGAAATGTCTACTGTTGTACAGAAAACTTGTATGTTTTATTCCTGAGGAAGTTATGTATATAATTTGCATTTGGAGCTTTTGTTGGGCATTTTCTTTAGAATGTGGTGCACATATTTAAAGCTGAGACATTGATTTTTATTTTAAAATTATCAAGGGAAATTTTGTATGTCTTAAACAATCTTCTAGACATTAAATGCATGATACTTTACTCTGCTATGACATTTCCATCCATCTGTTTTAAATGCATGATACTTTACTTTGCTATGACATTTCCATGCATCTGTTTGTCTAGGCAATGTGACTAACTTTTAATTTGTCATCTTAACTGTACTAAGGCAGTACTTGGTACATGCAGTCTTTCTACATATGTACTCCTCCGTGACATTGCTTCACATCCTTTAGTTGTTTAGATTAGTTATATTATGTGTATAGTGGTTGTACAGATGTTAGTATTATATGCCATTTTAACTGACTGTTGCACTGTACAGTTTCTAAAGTATTACCAGATGTGTTATGTACAGTGCAATGGAAAAGTGTTTGCCCCCTTCCTGATTTCTTATTTTTTTGCATGTTTGTGTCACTTAAATGTTTCAGATCATCAAACAACTATAAGTTTTAGAAAAGATAACCAAAGTAAAAACAAAATGCAGTTTTTAAGTGATGATTTTATTTATTAAGGAAAAAAAACTATCCAAACCTACATGGCCCTATGTGAAAAAGTAACTGCCCCATAAACCTAAGAACTGGTTGTGCCACTCTTAGCAGCAACAACTGCAATTAAGCGTTTGCGGTAACTAGCAGTGAGTTTTTCACAGGAATTTTGGCCCACTCTTTGCAGAATTGTTTTAATTCAGCCATATTGGAGGGTTTCCGAGCATGAACCGCCTTTTTAAGATCATGCCACAGGATCTCAATTGGATTCCAGTTCGGACTTTGACTAGGCCACTCCAAAACTTTTTTTTTTTTTTTTTTTTTTAAGCCATTCAGAGGTGGACTTGATTGGTATGTTTTGGATCATTGTCCTGCTGCAGAACCCAAGTGCGCTTCAGCTTGAGGTCATGAACTGATGGCCGGACATTCTCCTTCAGGATTTTTTGGTAGAGAGCAGAATTCATGGCTCCATCAATCACAGCAAGTTGTCCAGGTCCAGAAGCAGCAAAGCAGCCCCAAACCATCACACTGTGCCACCACCATGTTCGACTGTTGCCATGTTCTTTTTCTGAAATGCTGTGTTACTTTTAGGCCAGATGTGACAGGACGTACACATCCCAAAAAGTTCAACAGTCCACAGAATATTTTCTCAAAAGTCTTGGGTATCATCCAGATGTTTTTTGGCAAAAGTGAGACTAGTCTTAATGTTCTTTTTGGTCAGCAGTGGTTTTCACCTTGGAACTCTGCCATGCATGCCATTTTTGCCCAGTCTTTTTCTTCTGGTTGAGTCATGAACACTGACCTTAACTAAGGCAAGTGAGGCCTCCAGTTCTCTAGATGTTTTGGGTGGGTTCTTTTGCGACCTCTTGGATGAGTTGTCGCTGCGCTAATGAGGTAATTTTTGTAGGCCGGCGACTCCTGGGAAAGTTCACCACTGTTCCATGTTTTCTCCGTTTGTGGATAATGGCTCTCGCAGTGGTTCGCTGGAGTCGCAAAGCTTAGAAATGGCTTTGCAACCTTTTCCAGACCGATAGATGTCAATTACTTTATTTATCACCTGTTTTGGAATTTCTTTAGATTGTGGCATGATGTCTTCTTTTTTTGGGATCTTTTGGCCTACTTCACGTTTGACAGGTTCTATTTAAATGCTCTCTTGGTTCAACAGGTCTGACAGTAATCAGGCCTGGGTGTGGCTAGTGCAATTGAGCTCTGCTTTCCCAAAAATGTGATTAACCGCAGTTACTTTATGATTTAACAAGGGGGGGGGGTAATTACTTTTTCACATAGGACCATGTAGGTTTAGATAGTTTTTCCCTTAAATAAAATCATCACTTAAAAACTGCATTTTGTGTTTACTTGGATTATCTTTATCTAATATTTAAATTTGTTTGATGATCTGAAACATTTAAAGGTGAAAAACATGCAAAGAAATAAGAAATCAGGAAGGGGGCAAATACTTCTTTACACTGTATGTCCATTTGAAAAGGATGACAGTAATGTAAGCCATTGGTACCTATAAGGTGGGTAATTGTGTTAGAGTAGCTTTCTCAGACCAGACTGGTGTAATGGTGGGTATGTCTGTGTCCTGCCGAAGAAGCATAGTGCTCAACTTAGAATATGGATATTTTGTGTGTATGTGTGATATACACACACACACACACGCAGTGGATATAAAAAGTGTACACACCCGTTAAAATGCCAGGATTTTGTGATATAAAAAATGTGACTACAATAAATCACTTAAAAAATTTTCCCACCTTTAATGTGACCTATAACCTGTACAATTCAGTTAACAAATATTGTCAATCTTCTTAAAAAATATTATTATAGTTGGTAAAGTAGAAATCAAATAACCCATCTGTGTGGCTCGTGTAAGGCCTTCTGTAGAAGAAAAACCTCTTGTAAGCTGAAAGACAGGATGTATGAACATGCTAATAACATAGAAAAAACAGAAAGTTCAAATGCACTTTATAGACCTATTTCACATGACCCAGACCACAAATTTAACGTTGTGGTCGTGGAAAGTATTAGAGAGCATCCTAGAGGCTTTATTGTAGACGAGCATCTCTGTAAGGGAGAACTAATATGGATTCTTAGACTGAATGCTACAAATTTCCCAGGTCTCAATGAAGCTTGTTCCATTACATCCCTCCTGAAGCTAGAGCTTGGAGGGGTAAACATCAGAATATATACACAACAGTTAATTCATGTTTTTTTTTATTA
>NC_056738.1:384254400-384291900 GCF_019279795.1 Protopterus annectens
TATATATATATATATATATATATATATATATATATATATATATATGTATGTATATATATATAGTACCTCCATGGTAACACCACCACAGTGAAGAAAAGAGGAAATGCACCCAAAAGGTGCACCGCCAGCTCACACAATACATTATGCAGTAATGAAACTCACCACAATAAAACATCCTCACACTAATGACACATGGCAGCTGAGTCTGTGATGACTTGAAGGTATGCCCTGGGCTAAAGACATATTTGAGAAAGATAAAATAAAGAAATGCAAAGCCTCTGAAAAAGTCAACCTAACATTATTTGATGGTTTTGGAAGACTAGATTTCTGTAGTAGAATCTTTTGAATAAGTTAGGTGTGTGGATTTGGCATAACACTTAAGGTCTTCACCTCATAGACACAGGATACTGGGTATGATTTTAACCATGGGATATTGGCCAGGTTTAAAATGGCCCTTAAGGACAGTTAGCCTAGTATTCATCTATGAACTTATATATATGGGTGAGTGATCAAATATAGTCATGTTCAACAGCTGTTCTGGTGTATGGGTTTGGCATAATGATTAAGGTCTTAACCTCATAGACACAAGGTACAAGGCTTGATTATGACACTGAGGTCATTGGCTAGGTCTAAAATGACCCTTCAGGGCAGTTAGCCTAGTAGTTACTTTTGAGCCGATAGAGCATGCGCATGGACTATTTGTGAAGAAAACTAGTTGGACAGCTTTTTCAGTAATATGAACCGTAGTGAGTCAGAAAAGACATTAAAAATGAATACACTTAACAGTAGGGCTTTCATAAAATACAAGGAAAATAGGACACGTTAAGTGTGGTATTGAAACAGGAATTGCTCCTTTTTTTTTTTTTTTTTGTGCAAGACATCCTTAAAAGGGATAGAAAAGGTTCTGGACAGGGAAAATGGCAAAACAGTAATGTTTAAAGAACTAGTGATCCTTAAATTCAGTAACTTTAAAGACACTGAACAGAGCAATTAAAAGAATGAGGTTATAACAGGATTCAAAGATAATGACCAAAGAATAGAAGCAGAAAGTTTAAAAAATGCATCTTCATTTTGTAGTTCAGGATACAAAACCCTTGAACTTATTTCTGTCTTGAAACAAGTTATTTATAGTTGTGAGATCTTCATAATGTATAGCAAATATAAACCTAGGCCCGTTGTTGGTATATCTCTGGTTGCTGAGTAAGGTAAGAGAGTTTCTATGGCCTTCCATGAACTTAAACCTAGTGAATGACCGCATCATTGATCATTTTATATGTTTCAGTGTCAGAATCATTATGCACCCATAGACCTCTAGACATTGTAAATAAATGTATTCATTGCTATAAAAGCATGTATGCTTTACCTTAGAGTATATTCAGAGGCAATGGTGCAAAATTCAGAAATTATATAATAAGAGATATGGCAGAGAATGCCAGTAGTAAAGGCATGACTATGATGGCATATAGTCCTTGGAGTAAGTGGGTCCTGGAAAGACGCAATCAGACATTAACAAAAAAAAAGTTAAAACTAGTAGGAAAAGTGATTGTAAAATAGCATTACGCTGGGATCTCATGGAAAAATGTTGATTAGAAATTCTGTGGCTGTAGTCGCTATCAGTTTGTCTTTGTTCAGTGCCTAAATCTCCCTTTTGTTGCGATGGATTTGTTGTCTGCTCAAGAAGGAACCACAAGGCACATGGAGATGGGAAAACATATTTCAGTATTGCATGCAGCAAAGAAAGCATTTGCTGAGGCTGGATGCTTATAGTGAATTGACAGCACTATGGAAACAACTTTGTACCACAAATGAAAAGTCTGAAATGAAAGACAAAGTACATGACAAAATGGCTAACTGTACTAACTGGAAAAGACCTAGAGCTGTCACTGGTCAGGACAGAGTTGTGGTATTTGTGAGACATGGTGATATTTGTGTAACATTCCTGGCTTTGTGAAGTGAAGGACCAAATATGTCAATAAAAATGAAGATGTGTGATGAGTAACATAATTATGCCAAAAATTTCAGAAAAGGGAGATTAAGCTGAGATGGAAAATTCTGAAATAAGGAAGAATTTGGTACTGATGGAGTGAAGCAGCAATAGATCATACTATAAACTCAAAAAATGTCAAATTATAAGATATGTAGACAGAAAAAATGGGTGCAAAATACAGATCTGATCTCAGGGCTGACCAGCAAAGTTACAGGAAGAAACAACAATTGATTAACTTTAATTTTTCACACTCTGCCAATATTGCAGGCAAGGAAAGGTCTGCTGACATGGTTTGTGAAGAAGATATACGTAGTGAACTTGGAAATGATCAGACAGTCCTCTTGACTCACATTTAAAAGTACAATGTACTCCTCACTATGAGTATGCCTTTTGACTCAGCAAAACAGAAAGAAACAGAGCTGAAAAAATAAAGAAGGATTGAAGTACATAATGTTGACCAAAATGCATTTCCATTAGGTGAGCATACACCCTGAAAGAAACTCATAAAGGAGTAACACCCAAAGCTCATCTTGTGACTAGAGGATTTGGAAAATTTGGCAGAACTGAACTTCAGAAAGATTTACTGATTTGTGCATCACAATATCTTCATCTCCTTTTGGCCACAGCATGCCAAAAGCAGTGGAAAGTTCATTCCATGAACATGAAGCCTACATTTTTGCAAGAAATATTAAGTATTTGTTTCTATTTTAACTGAATATTGTCATAATACAGTTTATTTATCCTTCTGTATTTTACATAATGTTCTATTCAGCTGAAATAAAAAAATAAAAAAATAACATTTTGCATTGCATTCCAGGCTTTTGAATCACAAGCTAGTAAAATATATACTATTCAGACATCAGTACACATTAATAATACTCTGGCATTTAAGCCAAAGCAATTTCTTGTTACAGTCATTTAATACTGTTGTGTAAATAAAAGGTTATGATTGAATAAGTGCCCTTCAACCTGTCTGCAGTCACTGCCTAGGTGTAGGGTAAATTTACCATTTCATTTAGGAAAAATTGATTTTTTTCAGTGTCATCATGGCCAAAAGTTTGCAGCCAAATGAAAGATTCATATTACTAGCTCCCCTCTTGCCAGCAGGCATACTTGGATTGAATTATCACAGTAGCATAGCTTACCTTTCTTGGTCAACAGAAACAAATATACAAATTATGCAGATTCCATCTGATCATAAATTCCTCCCAAAGTAAAACCACAATGATGTTAAGTTACAAAGTATGTTGTACGAAAATCAGCATTAGCTCAGATCTTTTCAGCCTTACATATTTTCTCTTTAGAATTAAGAAACACTATACTGAAACCGAATCTCTCTTCAAAAAAAAAAAAAAAAAAAAAAAAGATGAGACAGTAAATCTGCTATATTGAAAGAATTTTAGATGCACACACCATTTCCTACAGTTTTTATCAGCTGTTATGTGTGCATGCTTCAAGAAGGTGATAGAAAAATAATCAGAAATTAGTTTTCAGAATGGGTAGGCACATAAAATTGAATGCACATTGATCTCCCATCTCATGGTTAGAGAGTAGTAGATTTTCAACAAAACTAAGCCTGCGTGCTCAAACAGGCAGTGTAATCAGTTGAAATTTCATTGGTGGATAAAAGTGCTTTCCATCTATGAATTCATAGGCTGCTTGTTTCATTTCAAACTGATAATCCCCTCTACATGCTGGTATTTTAGCCAGTTCAGGTGATTTTTCTGTTACCTCTACCTACCCAGTCCTAGTAGAGAGCTGTATGGAGACAGGTTATTTCAGTGTAGGAATGCATACCTTGACTTGTATCTTTTTTTAATCACTCAACCAGTGCTGTGAGAAGGGTACACTGTTCTGACCCCTCCATTTATATTTTAAATTGTTTGTAACTGCCATTCATGAAAGATCCTGGTGCCTGCCTCTTTCTTTCACCTTGCGTGATCTATGTTCAAAGCTCCAATTTTCAGCAGAGAGTGGTAAACTCTGGACTGGACTATTTTGACTGGAGTAAAAACAGTAGGCAGTAAAGGTGGCAGAAAGATTTGTGACCTTTTACACCCATTTCATCCATTATCTTTAAAGATAAGGCAAAATAGCTACTTGCTACACTGAATGCTGTCTGAAAAATAGAATTCCTTGCATTCAGATAAATTTAGAATATGTCACAATCTCATTCTGATACTTCATAGAACTGGTACCTTCATTTAAAATATCATGGCTTAATGGTTCTCGCACAACGGACAAGCAACAATAGACTTCACATTAATAAACCGAACAACTTGCTCTCAAATATATGCTGATGGAGAAAGGTTAAATAATGCAACATATATTGCATTTGATGTGCAAATACAATAAACTGGTATCGGCAAGGGAGACAAACTGAAAAAGAACAACGAAAAAAAATAAAAATTCTGCAAAGAAGTACAGGCTTATTTGTGCAAAGCCACAAATCAGATAATGCTGCTGATGCAAAGGGTGGATATTGTATGATTGCGATCATCAACAAAAAGCAGGTGTAGTTCACGGCACTGAGCGTTATTGTGAGGCATAACTTGTCTTCCAGATCACCAGTCTGCAGATTGATTGCCAGTGGTGTTTTACGGTGTTGAGTTGCCAGCCCATCGCCCAACCTTCACAAAAGGCACACACACACACACACACACACACACACACACACACACACACACACACACACACACACACACACACACACACACACGCACACCTACCTGCACACACACAGACACACACACACACACACACACACACACCTACCTACATGTCTTTATAACTCACTCGACCGCAGACCATTAGACTGCGCACAGAAGGAGCTCCAGCTGAGAACTGAACTGGAGAACCTCTTGCTGTGAGGCAACAATGCTAACTGCTGCATCACCATAACTGATGTGTACAAAAAGATCAAATTATCTGTATGGAAACAAGAGTAAAGTCATATTAAAGGGAAGGAGGCAAAAAAACTGCAGAAAAGGAGCAAGACAACTGTTTGAACAGTAATAACACATACCATGGGGCGATCAGAAAGTGCCAAATAACCTTGAGGCTTGAACAAATGACTATGTGCACTATTTCTGTTGTCTTAAGTTATAGAAATGAAACAAAGCTAGCTCAGACTAGAATATAGGATATTGTAACTTTTTCCACACAACCCAGTATTATTTAAAGTGCTACCACACTACCTGAACTAAAACATTTTAAGAACAGTCAGCCACTCTCTTTTGTACTGGAGTAGTTCTTCTTGTCACCTAACTGTTAGATACCTGATGCACGCCGGTGGTTATGAGTTGTGCAGAACACCATCCATCCTCTCAGGAGATAACATCATTGCCAACACCTCAGCTATATTAGTTCAGATGTCAGTAACATAACTGACACTGAATAGAAACTCTGCACCCTGATTCTTCAAACTGTGCTGCACCTCACTAAGAGAATGTGAAATTGAAGTAACAAAGGCAATGCGTTTGGGTTATACAGCTATTCTGCAGGTTGAAGTCTATTTCATTCATGCTGAATATTTTACTATGCACAATCAGTTTTGATAAGTAAATGAGAGTGCAGTAGGACACCAGATTCAATAAAAAGGTTTGTGTTTAAATGAGGTTGCATTACAATAAGAAAACTGCCTTTTCCCCAAGTTACCTCAGAGAAGAGTACCCTAGGTAATGTGACGAAATGGGAAGAACACATTTATGGGGCTGCAAGAGCTTTGTCCCCACAGAAAAAATAGCACACTAGTGCAAGTACAATTTCTGACTTTTTCTCAGGGCAACATTTGTACTAATGCTGTTCACACTAGTGCCCTAGACACAAAGGCAAGAAGAAAATGATTTGATAAATGGTGAAGAATGATAACAATCTTTTGTTTGCACCTGGTATTGTCCTGGTGTCTGCTTAAGCCATACTAACTCCTACATCATTACACAATTACAATTATTTTAGTTTGTGTTCCTATATACATTTTGAATCAGCTACTACCATTCACTGATTAGCTGCTTTGAATACAATATTATTTTCTTGATGTTTGTAGTTCTAAAAACAGTTTACTATTTTAGCCTGTAATATCTTGTATTTCTAAGCATACTACATTTATTTTTGATGTAAATGCAGTTCTGTACTTTAGAACTCTTGTCCTAATAATTTACTTTGTTCTACATCAAAGAGAAATACCAGAGTTTGTTATGTTAAGCAGAGTGGAGGTACAGTGGGGCTCAAATTTAACCTCCAGCAGAACATGTGCATAAAGAAATGCAACTTGTAAGAAACAGTTCCTGGGTTTCATTAATGCCTACACTAAGTGTACACTATTCTGACTGAACAGACAACACATCTTCTTCATATTAATTTTAGTTTTCCTACTGAATTTCTTGCAGCCTTAAATGTTGAGGGGGATTCATAAAGGTTACCACAAAATGAAGATTATATGTACACTTAGTGTAATCTTTCTTTTTTTTTCAGTTTTATCAACAATCACAATAATCACAATCACAATATAGGGTGGCCACGATGGTGCAGTGGTTAGCGCTGTCACCTCACATCAAGAGGTTCTCTGGTTCGATCCTTGGCTGGGGTGCCTTCTGTGCAGAGTCTGCATGTCCTCTCTGTGGTCGCATGGGTTTCCCCTGGGTGCTCCAGTTTCCTCCCACATCCCAAAGACATGCTGTAGGTGGTTTGGACACTCTAAATTGGCCCTAGGCATGAGTGTGTACCTTCAGCGGAAGGTTGGGCGCTGGGCTGGCAACTCAACACCATAAAACTCTACTGCCAATCATGTGCAGACAGGTGATCCGCTGTGGTGACCCCTAACCAGGAAAAGCCAGAAGAAGGAGAATCAACAATCACAATATAACAAAACAAATATATTATTAAATCATAACAAATAGAAACAATTTACAATTTCCATATTAAGGTTTTGATAAAAATTAATACAAATATCATTAGTATTTTTCAAGTAAATCACTCATTTTTCTCATGAAATATACTGATGCGTGATGTTAGGTGTTCTCATCTTAATGGTTAACAATAATTTCTTGCATGTACTTTTTGCTGAATTTATAAATTCAGAGAATAGTATGGTATTTTTACATCTCCAATTTAAAGTAATAACTTTAAACAATATTGAGTTTGTTATTATAAATTTATCTGACCACAATGCTTGTGAAAAAATTTAAACTCTTTCCAAAATGGAGATATTATTTTACATTCTAGTATCATATGCAGCCATTCTGCTTCTATATTACCCTCATATCTTCAGCAATTAACATTTGATATTTTGTTTATTACTGCAACCTTATGGGGAGTTATAAAACACCTATGCAGATATTTCCAAGTAAATAACTTTGAGTACAGTGAAAAAGATTTTTTGTTTATCATTTTAAGTAATAATGTTTTATTTGCCTCAGAAAACTCTGCATTATTAACTCTTGTAGAGTAATCCCAAAATTTTCATACTACAAAGGTATAGTCCATTCTTAATATCCTATATATTTTTGATAAGTATGACCTATCCTTACCTATATTAGTATTAAAGTTAAATAAAAATTCTAAAATTTTGGGGACGTTTTTTACAAGTAAGTCTAAGGACACTTTTAATTTATCATTTACAAAATCCTTACAACTTTGCTTTGCAGACTCAACCAATTATTCTGTTGTCAATTATATATGGCTAATAAATAGCTGAATGTGTTTTATTACCATTTATAAACTGGTGCTAAAACCATAAACTACTATCTTTAAAAATCAAGCATTTTCTTAGATTATGAGTTGTTAAACATTCAGTGGTGAATGCTATGGGAAATAATAATAATGCAAGATCTTTTATTTTATAATTGTTATTTAGATATCTTCTAAATCTTGATAAAATATAATTAGTCAATGGGATAGAGAAGCATTTATTTATATAATAATCTTTTAATATCCAATAAAATGTATTGCAAACAATTTGTACATGTGGATCAATCACTAATGTAGTCAACAATCAGTAAAATGGTTCTCTGCTCTCTCTCTCCCCCCACCTGTACAAAATGGATAATATTTTCACTAACCCTATCTACACAGCTTGCCCTCAGTCAAAAATTGTTCAATACACTGATGAGTCTACAGTTATTGCTATCGCTGACATACCCACACATCTGATTTCACTTACTCAGTCTTCCTTTAACTCAGCTGAAACCTGGCTCTCCAATAACCAGCTTATACTGAATTCTAATAAAACTAAACTCTTACTTTCTGAAAAATATCAACAGCCTTAGATCCCCCTTCTCCATACTTTCTAAACAATATACCTGTCACTGTTGAATCATCCACTAAACTACTTGGTGTCATAATTGCTTACTTTTCCTTCCCAACAATCTCAACAGCCTTAGATCCACCTTCTCCATACTCTCTCTAAACAATACACTTATCACTATCAAATCATCCACTAAACTACCTGGTGTCATAATTGATGACCAATTAAAATTCAACCTACATATAAATAACTGTATCAGAAAAAAACACCAAAAACTGGGCCACCTATACAAAAATAGAAAGTTCCTCACTAACAAAGCACATATATCCCTTTCACATGCTTATCTACTACCAAGCCTAATGTATAGCTCCCAAATTCTCACAAACCTTAACTCTTCACTCCTTGCCAAGCTAGAATACACATATAACAAAGTCACCAGATTTGCAGCTAACCAAAATTACAAATCCCATCACTGTCTCTCACTACAAACATTACACTGGCTGGAACTTCCCCATCAGTTCCTTCTCCCCCAATTCCTGGTTATCCATTCCATATTATATCAACCTTCCTTCTGTCCTAAGCTACACTCACTGATCTCCTACTACACTTCTTCTAGGAGTCTTTGAAGCTCAGGCCAAGACCTATTACAAATCCATCAACCTAATAATAAAGCAGGCTGTAATCTTTACAGCTACAATCCAGCCAACTCATGGAACAAACTCCCATAGGAAATAAGAACTCCCAACAATGTAAAAAAAATTTAAATTGGCCACAAAGGAATACCTGTACAGTCAAAGGTCCTGCCATTGTACTCACTCACCATAACCTATTTACTATGCTTTTCCTAGCATAGCACCCTTACCCACCTTATTACAGTAATTTAAACTTACTTACACATTAATCTCTTCCCACTCAATCTAACCAGACTCTTTACTCTAATGTCACTTCAATCTACCATACTCTAGCTCTAATAACTATACTGTTACTCTCATATTCTCTTCTTTTTATTATTATCTTATGGAGTCACCTTTAATCTAAATATCTCATTTCTGCTGTATAACAATCTCAATACTAACTCTAATCACTTTTGTTTCTTGTGGTCATATTGAAAACTTAATTTTTTATAGTCTGTATTTTATGTAAATGCTATGTTGAACGTTATAAATATGTTGTATAACTAATTTGTGGAGTTTTCTCTCCAAATGTTGTTTTTGTATTTTGTACCTTATGTACTCTTCTTACTGTAAAATGACGGTAGAGCTTTTCTTCCCAGACCTCCACTGAAAAAGGGCTATCAGCTCAGTCAGACAAACCTGGTCAACAAATGTAAAATAAAATAAATACATAAATTATTACTTAACAATATTTTTTCTTGAATTAATTTCCACTTAGAATCATATGAATTATTTAACCATTGAGCTATAATTTGAATACTTGTTGCTTTTAAGTGCAAATCAAAATTAGGGAAGCTAATATCACCATCTTTCCAGCTTTTAATATGCCATTCTAATGACATCCTATGTTTATTAGGGAACCATAACAATTTAAGTAGCACAAAATTTATTAAAAAAAATATTTAGGACTGTGATTGAAGACTGAATATAAAACAACATTTTTGATAATATTATCATTTTTATTAGCATAAGCCTATCTTCCACAGTGAGAGATAGTTTATTACAACTAGAAATTAGTTGTATAATCTTATTAGTTATATCCATATAGTTAACTAATATTAGTTCTTTACTACTTGAAGTTATAGCAACTCCCAAATATTTAATTTGATTATTATCACATTTAAAAATACTATATTTTTTTAAGTCTGAATGTATTGGTTTTGTTATGATTGAGTTTCAATCTGGAAATATCTTCAAAATATTCTATGGCCTTGATTATATGTTGAAATGATGAATCAGTATTACCAATAGTTAATAACATATCATCTGCAAATAATTGTATTTTCGATTAGTAATTTTTGTCAGTTGAAAAACCTTTTATATTTTATTTGATCCGATGTGCTTTGCAAATGGTTCAATATATAAAGGAAATAATGGAGAAAGTGGATATCCCTGTTTTGTAGCCTTTAAAATTCTAAAAGATTTGGATAGGAAAGAACCTATTTTGATAAATGCAGACACATTATTATATAACATCTTGATTAAATTTATAAATTCTACATAAAAATTATATTTTTCAAGAACATTAAACAAACAATTTCAGCTTACAGATTCAAATGCTTTATCCAAACCTAAACTTATAATTGAAAGTTCTTTTTTCTTTTTGTTAGCAAAATCTATTAAGGTGTTAAGTCTAATAATGTTATAATACACTCTTTTGTTTAATATAAAGCCATTTTGATCATTGTTAATAATTTCATTCAAAATATTTAGTCTCTTTGCCAGTATTGAAATAAACATTTTGTAATCTATGTTTACAAGTGAAATAGGATAATACAAATACATTTTAGGGTATTTATCTTGTTTTAGTATTGGTGAAACAAGTGAAAATCTCCAGGATAGGGGTACATTGAATGTATATTTAACATCATTAAATGCTTTCACCAAAATCTTTAATATATTTTCTGGCAACAATTTCTATAGTTCAGGGACTAGTCCATCCAAACCTGGAGCTGTATTTATTTTAAGATTTTTAATTTGATCTTTCATTTCCTTAAGTGAAAAGGGTTTATCAGTACTATTTCTATGTTTAGTTATCGTATTGGCAATGTTTTCTTTTAGAAAGCTTGCAAGCCTCTTGCTATTTATCATATTACTATTATTACTATTCATTTTTCGTAATGATTTCTAAAACTTTATATCTTCTAAATCAGTAACTATTTTATTTTTACTTCCATATTTATATGAAATCTCCTTGATATGATTTAATTTATTCATTTTCTTTGATCTAATGGCTAATCTGTGTAAACCTTTAAAATTTACTGAATAAGATTGTAATTTTATTTTTTTCTAGTTTATAGAAATCTTATGACTAAGAATATCCACATATTTTTGATTTAAGTTATTAATTCTAAATTATTAGTTTGATCATTTTGGTTTAGTTTTTGACTGTAAAGTATCTATCTTAGTTTGTAACACTTTTAATTCTGTATTCCATTCTCTTCTTTTACATGCATACCAGTTTTTAATTTTACCGTTTAAATATGCTTTCAAAGAATCCCAAAGAATAATCTTGGTAACTTCTCCATTATTGTTAAAGTCTAAGAAGGTGTTAATTTAATTAATAAACCAGTCTTTAGAACCCTTATTTTTTATTATATATGCAGGAAGTCTATTACATATTATTAGATTATTAGACTTCAATGTGAGATTAAAAATGATTATGTTGTGGTCAGTCGATGGATGGGAAGTAATTAATACATCTTCAGTTTTAGAGTATAAGTCACTTGAGACAAAAACCTTGTCTATATTGGTTTGAATGCCAAATCTGACAGAGTAATGTGTATGATTAACAGATTTAGATCTTAAATCATAGATGTTTCTCAAGTTCATTATATTAATGAAATGATTAAAATGCTTTGCAGCTGATGATAATCTAAGTTTTCTATTAGCAGTGGTGTCATTCTCTGATAACTCACAATTAAAATCCCCTACTATAATTACTTCACCCTTCACGTAAAGAGCTATACTATCTAAATACTTTTTAGAGACTTTTGCTCCAATTCCAAGGATCCAGTAAGTGTTAACTAACATTTAATGTTTTTTTTCAAGTTCTATTAGCACCAAACTTAACATCTCATTTTTATCTGAATTTGAATCAATCACTTTTGGCATATTCACTGAATTTTTCTGTAATATAAGTGTGCCTCTTCTTTTCATTTGTTTTTCCTGATTGTGGTGTTGTGTTTCCTCTTTTTTATTTTTTTCTAAAGTGAGACCCAACTAAGATAGAATAATATTTTAAGAATATTCTATATAGATCTTTGGATAGTAAGTGTGTTTCTTGCAAAAAGACAATATCTATCTTATGAAGTTTCATGTATTTCAAAAGACTACTTCTTTTTACTGGGTCATTTAAACGTAATGTTCGGTGGCATACATTTATAACCTGAAATTTATACTAGACAGAACTTTATATATTAATATGACTTTAGGTATAAAACAAATAATAATATTTCTATTTATAACATACCTTGACATGGCCAAGAACCTAATGACTAAAATTACATAACTAATACTAAGAACAAAACTACCCCATCATGAAATAACACATTCCTGGTTTGATGATGTAATCATACAAACTCCTCTTTATCCTTGCCATAAACTGTCTAGCCTAATCTTATTGCTACTACTTCTAAATGAATGCTAACATCAGTTTAAAATTATATATTCAAACTCACTCATTTTCAGTTAGTCCAAACATATTAACTTTACTTCTGCATATATGTGCACTATAGCTAAATGTACTTAAAATTGCAAAATTACTCTTGTATATAACATTAATATTATTGTATATTTACAGAAACCAAATGTGTAAATAGGAATATATTATTACTAAATCCCCTCTCATAACATCTTTTCGGCCTTTTACATGTATAAATTAATTATATAATACCTTTAGCATCACCGGTACCAATAGCATGAAACTTATAGGCTTATTTCCTTTGCATTACTATATTGTCAAAACCTCTTTTTAGATAATTATACAATTTATAGGCTTATATTAATCATAACATATTAGTTTCAGTTCCTGAATTATCATTTGTAAGTAATACATAGTCTTTTCTGACATCACAAAGCCATGATGTCAGAACCCCATCTTATCTAATGGTACTATACTCTGGTTTTATTCCTTTGGACTATGTAATTGCCAGAATATCTGCAACCCAACTTTTGGGAACCATAGCATTTATTATTATTATTATATAAAACCATGATATGATAACCTCAAACTATAATATAAACATATAACACCGAGTGCATTATATCATATCCTTGTTATATCCTGACCTCTGATACTATCAACACAAAATAAAACAGAAAAATGAAACATTAAAGTACTAACTAATCAAACCACAACATACCTAAATAACCATAAATCTAACTATGCTTGAACTAAAATTAAAATATACCTATTATCATCATTTTTTTTATAATTAATACATATAATATATAATTGGACACCCAAGGAATATTTGTTCTACATTTCAAATATGCACAATCTACTATTTATCATTGTCTCTAATTTATTAATCTGTGTGTAAGTCAAACTATCCATTAAAGAACTATCAATCATAAATATTTATACAAATACCTATTTATGCACATAAGATAAACACAAACATCCACTTTAAGTAAATAGAATATGAATATGAATGAAAAGGATCTATACTTCTAACTCTTTATGTTAAGAAATAGAAAAAAACTTGCATATATGTCTTATCTCCTTATATCATGTATACGACTGTATCAGCCTAGTAATATACCTACTTCAGTGTTATTTTTATTCCCTATTATTACCTATAAGTATTAAATAGTAAGCAACACTTAAACACCACACTTTCTGTATTCCATAAACACAAATATAAGTATATAATAGTATATTATTGTCCATTATATAACTCACATATCACTGTATAATTTCAGTTTATACAAGAATGTATTACTCTGCAGTTCTGTTCCCTTTTACTGTATGCATTAATTACTTTGCATATTTTAACAGTTTAATTTAATAACTTACTATTTTTAAAAATGATATAACTCATTTTAATGTTATGAAGCTTCAGAAAAGAACAAGTTGCATATGTAAGACACCAGATCTTAACTGACAAGACAAACAGTACAGCAAAGTCAGTGCTTTTCAAATATATTCAAACATGCATTCCCATACTGTCACTCATCCCTCTCTAGTATAGATGACAAACAGGTGGGGTAGTTCGTTTACATACTTTATTACATAGAAATACATCAGGATGGATAGCAGCATGACAAAAAATAAACAAACTGATTGACAGACTATACAGACATACATACTTACATCTCAACCGTTTACTACAAAATGGCAGTCAGGCTTGCGTGCTCAGTATTTATACACTTGTGCAAGCCCCTGGAAGGCTTCTTAAAGGCATACATACATATTGATCTACATCCTTCCTCTTAAATAGATTGCCTTCAATGAAATTACATTAGAATAAGACATGTAATAACATAGACATTAGAAATGAACACAATGTTCATGTCCAAATTGTCATGCATCTTTAACATGGTCTGGAAAATATGACATGATCTCATGATATAGCAATCAGAACTGGGTTTAGGAACAGAGACAGTCACTGGTGAATAACTCGTATCAGGAATTTTAGGATTCATCTCAGGAACAGGGATGTTTATTGGGATGTCCTCTGGAACTGGAACACTGAACAACTCACTCTGAGATAAACAGTCTTTCTCACAGGCTAAATGCTGTGGTACAGGCTTGGACACCAGCATCAAATGTTTCAGATTCTGCCTAAACTCGACTCCTTGTGATTCCACAATGTACAATCTTGGCTCTGGGCAAATACTCTTCATGACTCCAATCTGATCATAACCTTTGTATGTTCACATTCTCACTATCTCTCCTTCACGTAATGGTCTGAACAGTTTCCTGGATGTATCATAATAAGACTTCTGAGATAGGCATTTCTTTAACTGATGGGCTTTCACAGATCTGTTATTCTTAGCACTTGAAACTAATAAACTACTGCTGACTGGTAATGTGGTTCTGGTTTGTCTCAACAGAAGTCTCTGGACAGGTGAACCAAGATGTTTATCAGAAGGAATATTCCTGAGATTCAAGAGATTTTGGAAAGCATCACTATTGTCTCATTTCGACTTCTCTAGTAATTGTTTCTCACTTTGAACTGCACTTTCTGCCAAACTATTTGACTGCAGGTACTCTGGGCTACTTGTAATGTGAATAAATTCCTACTCATCAGCAAATCTTTTGAATTGCTGGCTTGTAAACTGTGTACCATTGTTCAAAATAACTTTGTGAGGACTCGAACACTGTATTCCAGGAATCTGGTTTAGATGTAGTTGTTCCTTCTGTTGATGTGGCTTTGTGCTCTTACATGCAGAACAAGATGAAAGTACTCTCTCAATATCTTGTGACATAGAAGGCCAAAATACTAGTCCTTTCACCCTTCTTTTAGTAGAATCAGTCCCTGGGTGGCCACAATGCAAGATAGTAATATACTTATGTTGCAAGGACTTTGGAACAATTATTTTTGGACCTTTCATGATGATATCATTGTCAGACAAAATCTCATTTCTGTAAGGAAAATAAGGTTGCACTGCTTGAGGTAAACTAGGTTGGTTTGATGACAATCCTTGTTTGATAAAGTAATTGAGCTTCTGTAAAACTAGATCTGAAAGTGTGTGACATCTAAGCTCATCAAGACATGTTGAAGAAAAAATTCTCACTTCCATGACTTCAAAATCAATAACTGGATGAGCAACTTGATTTTCATGCTGTTCAGTGATATTTCTGGGTGATCTGGATAAAGTATCAGCAAGATAAAGAAGTTTGCCTTTTGTGTAAACAAGACTGAAATTATACTTTAGCAATTTCAACATCATGCGTTGCAATCTGGCTGGAGCTATATGCATAGGCTTTCTCAAAATAGTGACCAGAGGTTGGTGGTCAGTTTTGATCTGGATAGGCCTACCATAAATATAATCATGGAACTTCAAAGATGCAAACACAATTGCCAAGAGTTCTTTCTCTGTCTGAGCATACTGCATTTCAGTTTGGGTTAGAGTTCTGGATGCATAGGCAACAGGTTGACCCTCTTGAAGAATGACTGCACCAAGACCAAATTTCGAAGCATCACATGAAAGAGTAACTGATTTGTGAACATCATAGTACCTGAGAGATGGTGGACTGGCAATTCTCTGTTTCAGGACATCAAATGCTCTCTGGTGTTGCTCTAACCATGACCAGAATACATCTTTACATGTGCGGTGCTGATATTTAACTCAAATCTGGAATGGACTTGCCTATGTAGCTAACCGTGCCAAGAAAACATTGTAGCATTTGAACATTGTCTGGAACTGTCATCTCAAGAATAGCTGTTTACTTAGAAGGGTCTGGTCATAAGCCTGAACTAGTAAACAAATGACCAACATAAGTAACCTTTCGTAACTTGAATTTGCATTTCTGAGGATTCAGCTTAACATTCACTTCATTAGCTCTTTCCAGAACTTTTTTTGAGGTTTTTGTCATGCTCAGCTTCACCATTACCTTCTACTAGAATATCATCTACTATAATAGCCCATGGATACCTAGAAGAAATTTGCTCCATTGCAAACTGAAAGACTTCACTGGCAGAATTTAACCCAAATGGTGTTCTCAAAAATCTGTACCTGCCAAAAGGAATACTGAAAGTAGTTAGCAATGAAGATTTTTGATCAAGCATTTGCCAAAATGAACTCTTTGCATCCAAGACAGAAAAAACAGTGGCATTTGGCATAAGAGCTGCAACTTCTTTGACTGTATGCATTGGATGATGAGGTCTCTTTAGTGCTTTGTTCAAATCTCGTGGCTCAATACATATTCTGATATCATCTGAGTTTTCTTATGAGTTACCACCATGGAAGATACCTACTTTGTTGGTTCACCTATTGGACAAATCACACCTTGTTGCACCATGTTATCTAGCTCAGCTTTGACTCTGTTCTGCATAGCTACTGGAACTTCCCCGGCTGGCATGACAACTGGGCTGACATCTGGGTCTAACTTCATGGAGAACACAACTGGAAGCTTGCCTAGTTTGTCTTCGAAAAGATCAGCATAGGTAGAGAAAATATACTAGGCAAAATTAGAATAGTGGTCTTTTAAGCTAACATGGTGGACTTCCTTATTAAATGAAAGCAGTTCCATTTTCAAACTGTCTCTGAGCCCTAATAATGACTGTATGTGGCTTTTGACCACATAAAATAACAAGTCGTAGCTTCTTCCAACACAGTAACATGAAAGCACTACTGAGCCTTCAGTCTGAATTTCTTCACCACCTTAAGCAACAAGTTTTACAGACTTTCCCAAATCAAGCTTCTCACCAGCACATACTCTAGCAAATGTTTCTGCAAACATAACATTGCACGTTGAACCTGTGTCATCTTTGAGTTCTATGGATCTTCCATTTATCTGAACAGAACAAAATACTTCATTCTTTGCCCATAAATCTACTGCATTGACTGCTTCATGAAGCACAGACACACCATCAACATAAAAAATAGGGTCACAGCTTTCTAATTAATCAATTTGTTTCTTAGAATGTTCTCTTTTAATAAAAGAATGTGCCCCTTTTGATTTACAAAACCTTTTGAGATGATTCCACTTATTGCATTTGTGGCATTGTTGACCAAAAGCTAAACACTTTTCTCTTTTAGATTCATGATTTCCACCACAATTCTGGCAGTTAACAATAAAAGTGGGTGGGGTCCACTCTTTGAGTTTGCTGACTCACTCGTGCTTCACTGAGACTGTGCGTACTCTGGAATTTGATAGAAAGCTCTGGGGTTTCCCAGCGAGTGTTGCAGGGGTTACAGTTGCTGCCATGTGCTTGGGCCTGTTTCTTTTAACCACTTGCTGCATACTATCAACATTGGTCTTAGAAGTTACTGGAAGCAAACATTTCTCATTTGTAAGCATATTTGTGTGCTTCTTTGTAAGCTCATATATCTGACAAATCTCAATGGCCTTATTCAAAGTTAAATCATTGTCACGAAGCAAAATCTTTCTCACAGCATCATCTGTAATACCACACAGAAATCTGTCTTTTATCAACTCATCCCTTAAATCACCAAATCTGCACGTTTTAGCTTTATTTCTTTATCATTTATACATGCTGCAAACATTTCACCAGGCTTTTGATTCCTTGTGTAAAATAAGTGCCTTTCCATTGTAATGTTCATTTGGGGGATACACATTTCTCTAAATTTACATTTTAAGCACTCAGGGACTTCCCTTGACTCAGCTAGTACAACTATATGACAGTTTCCCCTCCTCTCCTGCAAATACGGCAAGTGCATACACAAATGAATGCTCTCTTTCTATGGCTTCTGAACCAGGTAAATTAATCAGAATAAATGCCTTTGTACTGTCATCTTTATCAGAAAATGCAGCCTGTATGAAAATATTTTACTCTTGCTCAAACACTCTCCAATTCTCTCCAATATTAGTATCAAACATAAGTGGGCCTGGTTTTCGAAATCTGTCTGTCATGCCAGCAAACTTTGCCCAAACACACTGTAAAAATATGGCCCTTGTAATTAATTATATATAAATAAGATGTTATGCTTGCTTGCAATAACATTCAAATGCAAAATAAACTCTTCAAAATAATTTACTTTACAAAATATGCTCTGAAATGGCTGTATTTTGTGAAATAACTGTACTGAAATACTGCACAAACACTTCATATACTTCAGATATCTCAATTAGCTTTAATCAATAAGAAAAAGTACATGCTCTATGCTACATCGAAAAAATGCGGTTGTTTTATTTTATTCATTTTATACAATTTGGACATTATTTCAAACATTTACAGTAGTTATTTTAAATAGTTCTATTAATATATCACAGTTTCAGATATTTCATTTAACTAGTGTCTACTTAACTATTAGTTACTATTAGTTAACACTTAACTAATCAGTGTTCTGAATGCTTTGTTTTATATTTTCCCGAATAAGAAATCATTTGATCAAGTTTTAATACCTGAAATTTGTTTCTGACCTGTTTTGTGAGTTATACATGCAGTAGGGATGATTCACTCCTGCATATTCCTCCAATCTTAATTGAATGCCTTTCAGTCTCGAATATGGAGAAATTGGATCTCATTCTGACACCATGTTGCTCGTCCCTCCATAGTATAGATGACATACAGGCAGGGTAGTTCATTTACATGCTTTATTACATGGAAACACATCAGGACAGATAGCAGCATGACAAAATATAAATTAATTGAGTAACTGGCAGACTGTACAGGCATACATGATTACATCTCAACAGCTTACTACAAAATGGCAGTCAGGATTGCAAGTGGTCAGTATTTAGACACTTGTGCAAGCCCCTGGAAAGCTTCTTAAAGGCATACATACATACATACATATTGATCTACTCATACTATCAAATATACATTTAATTCATTCTTTACTAAAAACTACAGAAGCTTTTTTATTTATTTATTTTTATTTTATTTTACATTTGTTTACCGGGCTGGTCTGACTGGATATATTTCCATTTTCAGCAGAGGCCAGGAAAAACTCCACATAGAGACAAAAAAACATTCGTTATATAAAAAAAAAAAAAAATAATAGCAGGTTAAACATGATTACAGACTACATTACAGAATTCATACATACCCTGTAACAAACAATTAAGTTGTAGTTATAGAAATGAAAATAATAAGGTTCTGTAACATTAAAATATTGTAGGTGGCAAGTGTAGCAAATTTCTTTTATTTTAAAAATTCTTTAATTCTTTTAATGGTTTTAATAGATGATACTTGTATATATAGAAGTAGATTGGCTAGTAGGTAGTGTCAAAATAGGTAGTAGAGAGAGAGAAGAAAGAAGGCATTAAAAGAGAGAGAAAAAAAGGAGAGCATGGGATTAACCAGTGTATTTAACATGGGCATAACCAGTGTGTTTTTTATTTTGTTTTGTTTTCTTTTTTTTTTTTTTGAGAGAACAGGGAGGAATGGAAGCCACCAGAGCGATAGTTAGACACCATATTTGTTATTGGGGGTGGGTTTAGAAGCGTAATAGATTTAAGTTGGTATAAGGGTAAAGTTATTTTAGATTTTTGAAAGTTTGGTAAATAGGTTAGAAAGTATAATAAAATAGATTAAGGAGAAATGTTATTAGTTTGATTAAAAAGCCAGTGGAGTTGAATGAGGTGGGAGGAGTGAGTTGGGTTTTGGAGTTTCTGTTTTGGAGTCAAGCCAGTGCCAGGTAAGTATGTTCCAGTTCAGAGATTATTTTTCTTTTTCTTAGTAACACACTATTAGAGAAAATTTTAGATTTTAGGATGTTCTTTAGGTTAAGCTTTAACTATGAAGGTTAAAATTTAGGAAAGTAGAAAAGAGTGGCCCAGTGAGAAGAGTTACATAGCTGACAAGATTATTTTAAGGATTATTTGGTTTGACAGAGCCCTTTTAATTTTTTGTTTTGCTTGGTGTATTATTCAGGGGATATAAGGTTATTGTCTATAGGTAGATGAGAATTCTATTTCCATTCTTAGCAATAGTAGGCTTAAAAGAGGGGGAAGGTTTGCCATAGATAGCATATTAAGAGAGGCAGTTTTAAAGGCCATGTTAGGCGTTTTAAGTTTTTTAGTATTCAAAGAGGTAATTTTTTTTTGGTTTTGTAGATACGCGTTAAATACATTTTTGTAAGAACATTTATGCATTAGTATGGAGGTATAATAGCTTGTGAGTCGTTTATGAATGTATGCATGTAGGTCCAAGGTATGAGCCTTGGGGACACCAGCTGAGACTATGAGAAGGGATGGAGTTGTTATGAGAGAGCCAGAAGTTTCAGAGGAGAGGAGGTGCAGAGTGAACCAGAGAATAGCCTTGGGTTCTACCAGAGAGATCAGTACAGTATTATTGCTGAGGTAAGGTGACCATATCAAGAGCTTAGGTAAGGTCTATAAAAGATTTTTGATGTTTTAGAATATTAGAGCGGTTTTATTTTTTAAATCAGGGGGTTGGAGAGCTGTGGTGCTTTTATGAAGGTCTATAAGAGTGCTGATGAGAGAATATTATTGTGTTATGTTTATTGATGAAATCAATTAACTAAAGAAGAATACATTGGTGTGCTTAAGAATGGTTAAAAACCATGCTGGCCCATTAACTATAATTGAACTTTCGTTAATTTTACCATAATTTGATGGATATTAATGTATGAGATTCGTTTTGCTAAGGGTGATAAGAGTCACCTATGGTTATGTTTATAAGGATGGTATGATGATTTCCTACTATATGTGGTGCTTTGTGAGGTTGTCTGATAGTATATGGATGGATTGGGGATCAAGGGTTAAGGTAGCTGCTTTTTGATGGATAAAAGGTGGTAGCTATGATTTGCTTTTGGGGTATAGGCAGGAGGTTTGATGTGTGGTTAGGGTTAAGTGGTTTGTCAATGGTAATTGGAAGAGTAGCAGAGGTGTGGTAGAAGAAAGGGAGGTAAGGGAGAAAGGCATGAGTTAATGTGGTGAGAGTATTCTTTTCAGACCCCAGAAGAAAGGTCAGGCAGTAGAGCCTGGGCGACAGTCTGTTGTAGGAGAACCAGAACCTTTGGGGATTGGTGTGGTTCATGTTTGCTGTTCACCAGAGCCTTTGTATTTGTCTTTGTGTATGGCTTGGGGTACTTTACATTAATTTACTATTGTTTTGTAAGTGTGGTGATTCTGTAGGCTTTCTTAATGTTGCATTTTTTGTCTGTTAGTTGTAGTTTTTGTCTTGTTTTCTTAGTTATAATTTTTTCTTAAAAATTTGACTCGTTGCTCGTTTTTAGGCATACTTTTTGGCTTGTTATTAAGAATAGGGCATTTTTTGGCTTAAATTTGAAGGTTTGGGGAGTTTGAGGGGTTCTTATGCAGGCATTTTGTTCAGTTGGCAATAAAAGCAGGTTAAAGTGTCTTGGACTTCAGAGAGTTTCCTGTAGGTTGGGGTAAAGTGCATGAGGTTTTTTGCTTAAGTTTATGAGTTTCATTTAGACCTAATAATCTTTTTTTAACTTATTAACATTAAAACTTTATATTTAATGGTAACCTTGTTTAGTCTTTTTCTCTCTGCCTCTGTGATCTTGTAGAAGTATTTCTTGTTTCACATGATGTTTAAAGAAAAAAAAGAGTTCTTCCTGAAGCTACAGCAAGTGTGAGATGTCATTGTGTGGCTTCTGTGAGTGAGAAACAGCTCAAGACTCATTCCAAAGCTTGAAAAACATTTAAATATACTTCAGGTGGGAAAAATAGTGTTTAGCTTCACTTTTAAACTTGTAAAATGCTCATGACCACATCAGGTGAGCATTATAGCAGTATAGAAAGCCATTTTAAATGGACTTTTACATGGAAAATTAACTGTAAAACTGTTTCATGAAAAAGTATACCTTTCATCTTTCATTTAACATTAGAATCACTCACGGAAGCAGGTTTACCATTCTATAAAAGCCATATACTTTTTAAACAACTAAATAATATTTAGTAGGAGAAAGAGAAAACACATACACACACACACACACACACACACACACACACACACACACACACACACACACACACACACGCATGCACACACACACACACACACACACACACACACACACACACACACACACACACACACACACACACACACATACTAGATATATCACACAACAGAGCTCCTCAATGGCCCTATTTATGTGTAACTTGGACAACTGGATGGAAATCTGTAAATTTATCCCAGGGGTTTCACCTATGTCCCTAGAGGACAGGGGCAACTGGTGCTGATCTTAGATTTGCATATATATCTTGGTCTATAAGGGAACAAATGTATAATATGGCTAGGCTTGTAAAGGCCCTAGGGCCAATAGCCTAGCAATTTCCTATGATCCTATATATTAATTTATCCCTTTTAGCCTGATGAGTACAGCTCCACTTCCCTTACTACAAGATAAAACATTTATGAATCATTTTCCTATAATAGGGGATGTCTTTTTTATTTATTTTTTCATATTTTTACTTTTTTACTTCTCTCTCACATTGCATTACCTTAGATGTATGTTCAGTCCAATAGATACCTATTACAGTCTTCCTTTCTGGCACAAATTTTTGCCTTATATTTTGCACTTTTATTTGTTCCTTTGTCTCTTTTTTCTTATTATTTGTTGTTCTTTTGTCTCTTTTTCTGTCCTATGCCAGCTTTATACTGCAATGTCCAGGAACTTCCTGCCTCCTGTTCTTTTTACCCTCTTTCCATTACTGGACAATGCTGTTCTTATTATATGCTCTATTCTAAATCTTTAAATCTTAACCTTGGCTTTACTGTCCCATTATTTCATTTACATGCTTATTCTTTTTGTATGGAATTATTCCCTATTTCATTTGTTTTTCATTCAGACCTATGTAACTTCTTTAGTTCATTATTACTCATACCCACTTTTTTTTGCAAAGCTTAGTTTCATTCATCTGGTCAATGTATTGTTTATGTTATTTTTCTGCCTGAATACATTTATGCCTCATTATGTTTTATTTCTTAATAAAAGTAATTCATTTTTGTTTTAATTGTTTAGCTTTTAGTCGGTATTGTCCAGCTTGCCTTTTAGAATAACAACTAAATGACCCTGTGACTGTATAGCACATTGTTGTTTTAACTCTAAAATCTCAACTTAATACAAAGTTCACATAGTTTCATAGTTTGGGCAGCCTCGCTACTCTTTTTAATCATTCTGGTTACCATGTATGGTAAATTCATCAATTTTGACATCTAAGTTAAGCTGTTATTATAACTTGAGATGTGACTTTAAAAAAGACATATTTTGAAGTCTTCCTTTGTACAGATTTCACCTATGGTCTTCAACTAAATCTCCAAAAGAGAGAAAACAGCCACAGTTTCAATGTATTTCACCATAAAGTCCAGCAATGATTTTGAATTTGTGGCCACCTTTATAATGAGCGGCACCCGCACTTTATACATTTACTGGTGTACCCTTTTCTAATCTGATAATAGTAAAGGAATTTTACTACATGAGAGGTCAATGATTTGTCTGTCAAAACTGCAGGTGTAGCTGATGGCCCTCCTATACCTCTTCCTTGATATAGCCCTAAACTGAAAACTCTAGTAAGAAAATAAGGCAGTTATAGCTTCAGCTGCAGGAAACCCCGGGGTCACGTCAGTCGCCCTGCTAGACAGGGAAGTAAACAATGTGGGAAGAAATTGCCAGGGAATTGTTATGGCTAGGCTTGTATAGGCCCTAGGTCCGATAGCCTAGTACCAACCTATGAACCTATGAACCTATGAAAGCAAATTAAACACATTTATAAGCCTCCTGTCTTCATTTGTTTTCATGTGAGGTATTTACCCAAAGTTGATTATACTTTATTTATGCTTCTCAGTGGCATCACATTTTGGTCGTTCATTCATTACCCATTTATTTTCCACTATGAGCAAAAATTGTGTGGTATTTCTTTGGGGGACACCACATTATGGGGTTAGGCCTTTTCTGCTATGGCCTGTACTTCATTTCCCTTTCCCACAGTGCCCAGAGTACAAGCACATCGTTGATGAAAATATATACATATTCCATTAACATGCACCAGCCGCAGAAAACTGGCAGTGTTCCAACCTACTAAAATGCCCTCATTAGGAAGCCTCCCTGCATAGTTGCTTCTTAAACATGGCTTACAGTATTAAAATAGAATCATACCAGAAATTACAAGAACAGATAAATAAAAAAGGAAGACCATATGGCTAAAATTCAGCATTTCAAAAATTAATAAATTAAAATCAGTTTGATTAGAGTTAACTTTTAGTGGTCTATGCTGAAACTGCAACTTGCAACCTATGAACATCAAAATCAAATCATATAATCAAATTACACTTTACAGTTATAGCAGAGGACCTGGTTGAGATTTTACATAGTAACAGGCATACAGATGCAATACCTTGGGTAGGTAGTGGTAATGAATATTTGCCAATATTTAGTTTTGTGATTTAGTAATTTATGCAAAATTGTGCAGCAGTTAGCATTGTTAGTTATTTGGTTCATTTGCTAACTGAGGAACTTTTTGCATAACGTCTGCATGAGTGAACAGTAGATTCCTCCCACACCACAAAAACATGCAGGTAAGTAAAATGGTGATCATTCAAATTGCAGTGTGTGTGTGCATGTGCATGCGTGTGTGTGGAGTCCATCTGATCTTATGGTCAAATTTACATTTTTTTCTGTAAAGACTTTTGCCCCCTTCCACCCTCCCCTCTCTAAAATAAATAAATCTCAGCATACCAAACCATAAATTAAGTCATATCCATCAGCAGCAGCAGTTGCTTGTTTAATTATTTAGTACTGACCAAACAAAACTTGACAAACTGAGACGGCTGACACAATATAAAACTTTTTTGCCACTCTTTGTCCCCACTGCCTCACAGTCATCAGTCCCATCCTTGATCAGCCAGTCCATTTCTTCCTCATTACCATGGTGATGGTCCATCATAGGTAGTTTGAGAATTTTCCTTATTTTCTTACTTAACTGCATCCACCTTAAACATTAGACAGCGATATAGCCTCACTTCCTTGTGGGTTTTCTATCCAAGCACTCCTGCTGCCTCTTGCTAATAAGCATGACCGGTAATTTCCCCAGTCTGTATCTGGAAATGACACTGTCCAGTGTTCCCCCAAGTGCTCACAAACCCCTCCTCCCTCTAGAAGAGGTGAGTGAACTATAACTTTTCATTCCTCCAACTCCATGCCTGGTTCCTCCAATGCCAGGACCATTAATTGGACCCCAGTTGCATGAGTCATAATGCTCCTTCCCTTTCTGCATCAAGAAGCCAGGCTACAGTCATGTAGGACTTGGATTTCTGCTTGCAATACCAGAATCTCTGCTGTCTGAGGAAGGAACCAAGCTAGTGGTGACTCAACCAGGGGAGTTAGAACTGAATCTCCCAAAGCTACTCTCTTTACTGGAAGTGAATCCACAGAAGCCTTGAAGGAGTATGAGTGTGTCCTAGTGCATGCGTAACACAAGAGCTTGCATATATTACTATACTCTATGGAAAATTAAATGAGAATAAGTAATATGCTCTACCTATCCTGTATCAGCTATATTACATGCTAAAACTGAAATATTGCCACCATTTAGGCGAAGTCCAGCTCTTTGCTGACTCCTTTGTACTGAAAATCTTACATTGCTAGCTAACAGGCTTAATTTCTTTGAAAACAAATCTCCTGACCATGGAGAAAGTTGGGGTGGGGATTGGGGGTATAACACTGAAAAATCTCATTCAGAAACT
Source organism: Protopterus annectens (assembly GCF_019279795.1). Taxonomy (NCBI): domain Eukaryota; kingdom Metazoa; phylum Chordata; order Ceratodontiformes; family Protopteridae; genus Protopterus; species Protopterus annectens. The sequence goes on from NC_056738.1 coordinate 384,280,624, forward strand.
ACTGAAAGTATTCACAGTTATTATTAATACAGCCTTAATGATGGTAATGGGTGCAGCATGACCTCCACTTTAAATTGAAACAAATTTTTGATGATCTTAGTTCTGTCCACCTCCACCTACCAAAGCATGCAAACTATCTTTGATCGACATCAGTAGTGGGCTGGCAAACAATTCTACAGCAGTTGTTTTAATCCAGTATACAGGTACTTTTTTTTGATGGGTTGGTATGGTTCAGGTAATGATGAATGCAAATTAAATAACTATGCTAAGGGATATATATGATTGAAAATCTGAGGTCATCTAGTTAAAGACATTTAGTGTCGATTAGTAGATGGAGATTAGAGGTAAAATTAAGGGGCAATTAAAATGTCTGGATGGAAGGAGAAACTGTAAGTAATCAAAGGTTATTTTTAGCTGATGAAAAATATGGATAATAAAGGAAGGGCCACCCATCTAAGTATACCTCTCAAACTGTTAGTGGCTGAAGTAAATAATGAATGTTGAGCCTAATAACATTAATATATTCCATATAGTTACAATGCTGCAAACACATTAAGAACAACAGCATCAACTCTGCTTTATTTATTCATTGATTTGGCAAGCTGGTAAATTAACTGGACACAATACTTTTTTTAGCCCAGAACTGGAACTTAGGGAATCAACATATATATTCATGAAATGTTATAATGTACAGACCTAAAGACACTTTCTTATAAGTATAAAATACAGCATAATATTAATACTTAAAGTATGTTACTGTGTGGTACAAATATTACTGGCCTATGAACCAGAATACTGTCCTAGCAAATTTGGAAAAATAACAAACAAAATAAAATATAAACATACATGATTATAAAACAGCAATATATATGTGTGTATGTATGTATGTATGTATGTATGTATATATATATATATATATATATATATATATATATATATATATATGTATACACACACACACACACACACACACACACACACACACACACACACACACACACACACACACACACATAAAATAATGTAGTTTAAGACTGGTCTTTAGAGCAGGTAGAAAATATGCATTGATTTCTTGGGCTAATTAGCTTACACCAACCCATCCAAATAAGCTACATACTAAATGGCACCTGAGCAGTTATAGATCCTTACTTGCCAGGCCCTTCTCCTTTGAATTATGTAAATTACAGTGCTAGATTATCCACAGTAGCTTTAATTTGACTAATCTATTGGACCACGCATGCACACACACACACACACACACACACACACACACACACACACACACACACACACACACACACACACACACACACACACACATACTAATTTCCAAAAAATGGTAGTAATACATTCCAGTGTTATAACACTTTTCTGTTTCCACAGTAGATTCTGCCAACAGCAAGAGCAGCTTAAAAATGAAAGATTAGCAGTTATTATACCACTATTAGAAAATAAGCCAAATGAAAGAGAAAACTTGTGGTAGTTTTAGCTGATCAGTCTTTATCAGAGGCAGATTTTTTAACAGTCTTACACCAACAGGTAGCAGTATCCTTATAGCAATAAATAAATAGCCAGCCACAAGCTTTTACACTTAAATAAATAGAGCTCTCTAGCAAACTTAAATGTATACAATCTAAGAAATTAAACACATAGACACTGTACAGTTTTGCACAAGAAATATAAAAACTGAGTAATACAATTTGAGAAATTAAAAAGATAGACAAGGCACAGGTGTGCACACAACATATAAAGTGTTCAAATGGCTTATAGGAGGACACTGACTATCCAGTTTCCTAATTAACACTGTGATAAAAGAGTTACTAAGCCCTATCTACCAATAAGGAATTCACAATATAACAGATATAACCATTACATAAATTAGTGCTTTAGAAAGGCATATAGTTCTGTGGCAGGTACATCCAAGCAGAGATGAGCAAATTTTGCAAAACATATGGCCACTTTGACTTGGGTTCTTCTCACAGTTTAATTTATTTTGGGTTACTAGTACCATATGTGAATGGACCCCATTTTTGAGTGAAAGTATGATTAAAGTTCATGAGACTAGTTTTGTTTCAATCTTTGATGTTAGCCAAAACTGCTCTTAGAGCACCCGCAATGTGCCCAAAACTGACTCCTTTTGTAATTTATATAGAGTTATGTGTATCAGTAGCATATCTAAATATGACTGTAAATGCTTTTTATGAGACCATTGTTCCTGCTACTGTTGGAACTGTCTTAGTATCCTTCTTCGATATTGTCCTCATTTCTGTCTGCAAATCATGGTATTTTATGACTTTGCTTCTCACTTTACATAAGACACTACAATCATTAGGTGTAGTAGTTTCATTGATCAATGCTACTCTTCCCTTCTTTTCATGGACTACTATATCTGTTTTTCTCGCATCTATTTTGTGAACTATTGGTAATGGGTGATCCGATGTGCTGTAAACTTCATTCTCTATAATGCTTTATGGCTCATGTTTCCAATGCTTCTCATCTACTTCAGTATTGTAATATTTGCACAATCCCCAGTGTAACAGTCTTGCCACATTATTATGCCTTTCAGTATAAAGGCCCTCTGCCATTATATCACATCCAGCAACAAGATGTGTGACTGTTTCTAGCTGCATTTTACAGAACCTGTATTTGCCTGTTTCTCCCACATGTTTAATGGACTTTGTAAACCAATTTGTACACAATCTGCTATCCTGGGCTGCCAATATTAATCTTTTATCTTTTCCACATTTTTTGCTTTCTCATCATCTGTCTCCTTATATTCTTTCTTTTGTTTTTTGGCACATTCACTTGCTGCCGGATTCTTGTCTACTTTTGGTTTGATTTCCATTCCCTGCCAAACTAAAACAGGGAAGTCATCTTAGACCTGTTCTGCTCAAGTTTTAAAACTTTCACTATGTTTGGACCTAGTGAAGTCAGCAGATATGTATGCACTGAGTAACGGATGTCCAAAATAAGTCAAAACTTGGCGATATATAGTAAGCATAAATCTTTCAAACCAGTTTTCATTTCTGTTAGTCACCCTATACTTTTCTTGTCATTCAAAATATAAATTTAAACAATATACCTCAGCTGAATGAATTATTGTCTTAATTAACTAGAAGCCATGGGTTTAGCTACATAATTTTACTTTGGAGTAATAAGAAGTAGACCATTGGGCTTGTCTGAATAAACATCCGTGTGATTTCCCTTCCCCAAAGAAACATTATTCTTTCATTGCCTACACTTTACAGTTAAACAGATGCTCTGTAAAACAGTTTCATGTTATGTGCAATCTTATTTAAATAGTTTTTCACAATTTTTATATTTTGCATATGTACTGCATTTTACAGAAAACCACAGCTGCGAGTTTTATGCAGTTTTATACATTTCACAGCTTGTTGCATTTCTACTAAAAAACAATGACCTGTTTATATACAGTGACTCCGAAATAGTAAACTGGGGAATACATATAGCTGTTGTAACTAGCAGAGAAAGAAGTAAGATAACAGAAAAAGTATATATATATATATATATATATATATATATACACAGACGCAAACTCACACACACACACACACACACACACACACACACACACACACACACACACACACACACACACACACACACACACACACACATAATCTCTATGACTGAATGAGACCATTCAGCAAGACATTTTCCTCAGTCATCACTGACTGAAAGCACAAGTCCCCTAAAACCACCTACAGTCATGAACACAAGTGCTTTTAACATAATTCATGTCAGGTGCTTTGCTCCACAGACTGCTCATACTTATATTTATACTAATGCCATGGTTGCACAACAGTGTTGAACGAAGAAACTCCCAGGCACAGTGCAGACTAAACTCACAAATCAGCAATTTTGCAGTGTTTACATTATAGCTAGGCAACCAAACTGGCTAAGTTAATTACACAAATGTGATGAAGCACTTAGAAGCACTTAGAACCCAATTAAATGGCCACTGATCATTTGTAAGAAAGCCATATGTACTGAATCGACAAAATAAATACTACTATTAAAAACAATATACAATAAATTTTACTAAAAAGCCATGGCATCAATAATAATTACAACACATAATTGCTAACCCTTTATTCAAACTTACAAACTACTTTTTTAAAAAATATGTTGGATATAATACATGCGTTCTTATTGCATATGTTACAATTTGTATAAAATACTCCAACAATACTCTGATTACCAAATTTCATTATCATACATATATACCATGAAAATTTATGTATGTGTATGCTTATGCATGTCTCCATATACATGCCCCTATTTGCCATAATACAATATAATACACATTGTATCTAATAATAGTTCCCTCTATATAAAACATTAATACTATACATATTTGAGTACATTTATTTTGGCTTTGACCATCTCAGTTTATTACCATTATTTGTATTGATTTATTAATTATTAATTTTCAATTTTACAATTCACCACCATTCTACGTAAAAAGTGCCTTTAACTTCAGAATGCTTCTTACTGATGCGTATTCATTAAGGCCTAGTGGAATATGTGCTGATGCATGAATATGCCACATTAATTCATTTTCTTCATTTTGTATAAACTACGTCCATTAGTTTGAATGCATATAAGTATGTACTAATGTTATATTTTATGCTCTTAAACAAAGAAGAAATAGATAAAGTAGGGTAATTAAGGAAGATAAATGAATAATTAAATAATGAATGTATGAGTATATAAGGATGTGAGGTTGAAGTTTCGTTTTGTCTGATGAAGTTGGGGCACTGACCCCTTCGAAAGCGCTCATTAAATTGGAATTTTAACATTGAACAGCCTGCTGAGTAACCTTACTTGGTTTTTCACCTGCTTTTTAAGAAAGCCATATGTGTTTTTATAACTATTTATTGATATATATATATATATATATATATATATATATATATATATATATATATACATACATACAGACATATATACATACATACATATATAAAACATACACACTCAAAGGAAGTTAATAATCAAAAGAAAAGGAAAGTTAAAAATTCCTAGGGTGAGCCATGAACGGATAACTTATAAGCAAAGGTAACGGGAGTAGAGAAAGAAGGTACTAAGCAAACAGGGGCAGAGGTAAATATGGGTAGGCAGAAGGAAGACTTTAGGAAAGAAGACCCCCTTTAATTCCACTTCTATATCTAAGATATATGTAGGGGAGCTGTTCTACATTCTAAGCCATACATTGTAAAGCTCTGCTGAAAATGGTCTGCAATGTATAATGTTATTGGATAGATGCTGTTATCCCATCTGAATATGTTTAAATTATCATTGATAGAAATGGTGTGCTTACGTATGCACTACATATCGTTCCATTTCTGCAGTCAACCCACACCCTGGATTTGCTATGACAGGCATTTCAGAATACTGGATGATTTCTTTGTGATTCTCACATTCAGACAAATACCAACTTTGTTTTAACAGAGATTGCATTTTATTACTGCCCCAGAATAAGCTAAAAGACTCTGTTTAGACATTGCATTTATTTGCACATTCTGCTTTGGGTGTACATTTATGTGCACTTTTAGCTTTCAAAATTGATGTATTTGTGAATTCAGGTTTGACAGAGCAATTATTTGCATTACCTATTGAAAGTTATCTTAAAATAGCATTGCCAGCCTTAATACAGAAACAGATATTATGGAACAAAAGGACAATGTGGAAATGCAAGTTGTTTTCCTTTTCTCCACCCACTTAGTGAGTTGAATAAACTGGCAACAGTGCTTCATAACTGAGCAGTGTACTCTTCACATTTCTGTAAATTTAACCCCATAAAGCAATCTTATTAGGAGAGTTTTTGCTAGAAGTCTCTGGAAAAGAACAAAAGAGAAATAAGGCAAGGGAGGTGATAGAGCAGTCAGTATGGAAATGCATAATGCACTGCCATACTTTATATCACAATTATTTCTGCTGCTTTTTTCACCCGTTATCAGTTGTGCACTATTCAAAAAATGAACACAAGAACTTTTTGACAAGGTGTTCATGATATTTACTAATAGTATTGAATGAGTGAAGATAATAGCTTACCTTGACTTGTGTCAGTATGTTGTTATTGGTCAGCAGAAGGAAATGCACATATGCACACACACATAACTTGTACACATGCATACATTTTTTTCTGAATCCATTACAGTAGTAGTACAGTGTTAAAGCAGAAGCCACCCACCTTCCCAGCACACCTGCAGAAGCAGAGGTGCAATCCAGCTACTCATTCCCAAACTTGTCATAGGTCTCTGTCCATCTTCCCTTAGACTTAAACCTGTACTTTCATGCAGTAAGTTGTAACCTGACCAATCAGCAAAGTATTAAAATTGTAACTGACTATTATTACAGCTTTCTTTAGCAACCAATATGTGTGTGCGTGTGTGTGTGCATGTGTCCGTGTGTGTCTGCATGTATATGTATAAATATTATATATATATATATATATATATATATATATATATATATATATATATATATATACATATATATATATACATATATATATATATATATATATATATATATATATATATATATGTGTGTGTGTGTGTGTGTGTGTGTGTGTGTGTGTGTGTACAGGTGAACTGAATATGGATAAATTCCCTTTGGTCAACTTCTGTTCAGTTAGCAAAATTTATTCGACTATACAGATGGTCAACAGATGTTGGAGATCGACAATCCTTGGCAGGGGGATATTCTCTTTCCTTGGGGAATGTGTGATTTTTGGAGTTACTATATGTAATTAGCAGTGCGTGTGGGGTGCAGGGTAGCTTGCCCCCTGCAAAAACAATGTTTTATTCTGTTTTATTTTTTTTTACTTTGTTTTGCATGCTCTAAGATTCTTGCTCATAATATTTCTGTCTCATGGACTGCCTTGTATACATTCAGCATGGCTGCTGGGGCAGCCCTATGCTGTATTGCACATCTTTATTCTAGAGCACTGTTCACCATGTTAGGGTAATTGCTTAATCACAAAAAGGTACAATGAGGATGTACACATTGTGGTATCTTCCTGAATGAATTCAAACTTCCCATAAATGTTTTAGTTAGTTATATGGTGTTGATGTAAAAATGCAGCTAGGGTTATATTATGATTTTTAGAATTGTAATTTAGTGATATGCTTTAGTTTTTTTATGTTATTTAGGTTAGATTTTTTTCTAGCTTCAGTCTATTTTGTTGCTGACTCCATTTTCTGACTGGCTGGTTGCAGTTCTTTTTTTATTATTTTAGTAGTTAATTATTAACTTTTTATCCTAATTATGTTTATTTCCATTTCTAGGGTTTGACTTATGTAGATGCAATCGATTTTATGGGGGTTGCTTTGTAAATCTTATGCCTGCAGTGAGTTTTGTTGAATTTTTTTATGTGTAAGGTTGTGAGTTATGATGACTGAAGACATGCACTGAGTAGTGGTAAATATTTTACAATGCACGCAGAGTGGTGATAAACTATAACACTGAGATTATTAATAAATTTGTGCAACAGAAATGTATTTTATGGGAGTCCTACAAATTACCAAGTGTTCTTTTATCAGAACATAAACACTGCATGTTTTTTATGTTGATTTTTTTTTTTATACATTGTGGCATTATATATCACAGATACTCCCTGGGATTCAGTAAAATCATTACAGCTTGCATGAATTGCTCAATGCAGGTTAGTCAATTAGCAAAATTGCAGGAAAATAAGCTTCACAGGCATGTATAGCTGTAGTGAGAAAGGCCTAAAACAGGTTTTTTTCCCAGCTGCCCATGCATTGTGTAAGACACACAAACACACACACACGCGCACACACACACACACACACACACACACACACACACACACACACACACACACACACACACACACGTCCACTCTCATGAACAAGCTCACTCCCATACTTGCTCACTCTCATGGAAACACTCACTCATTCATCCACACACGCGTACAAACACACACATATATTCACTCAGCCTTATTCATACAACTGTAGACATGCACACTCATGTCCACTCACATACGTACATTAAAACACCCTGAACCCTATAGTTTTGCTGAACTTACCTGCATCATGAGTACTCCCATAGGAGTGAATGGGTGACGACTATGTTTTTACATTGGCCACTTTTTCCTCCTAGAGTAAAATTTTAGTTGGCTGAGTGAATTGAGAGTCATGGATATTTCTAAGGGAAAAGAGATGGTTAATTGAAATTAGCCACTCCCCCAAACTAAAGCATTAGCATATCACTTCCTCTATAAGACTGCTGTCCATGCTGAGGCCTGCTGCAAGGGAAAACCTCAGTAGCAGAATGGTCTCAAAATCAGAAAGACTTAGTGTGATGTGGAAAGCGTCCCAAATGAGGCATCTGCATCATGCTAACCCTTTCTGACTCTGAGACAGTTTGTTTTGATTTTAGATCATGGGACTCACAGAAGAAGGAGGAGGTGAGATTTATATTTGTTTCTTAATTTTTTGTTTTTGCAATGACTTTGTGTGACCTTGGAGTTAGTAAATACACTGTTTAGGTGTAATAGGTACACGGTCCTCAAATTGGGCCCTCAGAATCAATTGCTTTGTAGTATCGATGTATTGTGTTAGTGGTCACTTAAGAATGCAATCAGTGTCATTATTGGATATTTTATTTATGATTACTTGTGTCTCAACCAAGTAATGATATTATCAGTTGTAGTAAACCCATTGTTGTTAGACCCATTTATCAGTATACTCTGTTAAGAAAAATATATTTACAACCTAATTAAAATAGCTAGTTGAAATCAAGAGCATACAAATAATAAATTTGCAGTCCCTGTTTCAAACCTATATTTCTCTCTCATAAGAAAAGACATATAAAGCTAATAAATACCTTGTCACTATATGATCTTCAGATTCTGTAGTACCAAGAACATATAATATCTTGACCCATCCCTCTGATGCAGGGGATCCATGTTAGAATATATAATATCTTGACCCATCCCTCTGATGCAGGGGATCCATGCTAGAACATATAATATCTTGACTCATCCCTCTGATACAGGGGATCCATGTTAGAACATATAATATCTTGACCCATCCCTCTGATGCAGGGGATCCATGTTAGAACATATAATATCTTGACCCATCCCTCTGATGCAGGGGATCCATGTTAGAACATATAATATCTTGACCCATCCCTCTGATGCAGGGGATCCATGTTAGAACATATAATATCTTGACCCATCCCTCTGATACAGGGGATCCATGTTAGAACATATAATATCTTGACCCATCCCTCTGATGCAGGGGATCCATGTTAGAACATATAATATCTTGACCCATCCCTCTGATGCAGGGGATCCATGTTAGAACATATAATATCTTGACCCATCCCTCTGATGCAGGGGATCCATGTTAGAACATATAATATCTTGACCCATCCTTCTGATGCAGGGGATCCATGTTTGATTAGCAGCATGGGTGTTGGAGGGACTGGCTGGGAGAGAAGGGGAATAAGTAGGTGATGCTGACTCACTAACCCTTGGGGGAGGTGAAGTAGCCTGGTTTACTGTATTGTCAACTCTTGCAGGAAAGCCAGGGTATCACCAACAGCATGAAGAGCCTGTAGTTCCTGTGCTGCAAACAATATGTTACTTATTCACGTGCAAGGAGCCATGCATGCACCACCAGAGGCACCTACTATGGAGCTGGTATTCTGCTTAGAGGGTGATAGGGAGTTTGCAGGCTCAGCAGACTGGCCCACTCCTTAAACGTAACTCTTGCATCTAAGAGGGAATGAATGGGCTAGAGTGATTTCACCCCAGTGAGGGAACAATTAGGTCAAGTGACTCGGGAAGGGGAGCCACTGAGTTGATCTTGCAGCCACCCCCCCAAAGAAAAACTAAAGAAACAATACTTTTGTGGTGTGTTTCATTATTTTACATTTGTGTAGCCACAACCCATCACTGAGATTAGCGATGTCTGCATTACATCTTACCTAGACTATGTACATAAACTGACAGATAAAAGTGGTGGCTGAATTGCTATAGCCTTTATGTGGTATTAGTATGTAATTCAACATCAGACAGATTATTTGCACAATTATTTATATTGGTATTTCTCTAATATATATTTATACAGGAAAACTAGTGAACTTTAATGCACAGGTTATCGCATTTTTATTAATGCTCATTTTAGTAAGATGTCATATTCATTGTGATATTACATGTTCATATTGGTCGCTTACTAGTTATTGAGCTGCTGTGCAGTAGAATGCATTTAAAGTGTCTAGGTACTTTTTAAGTGAGTACACCAAGATTAACTTTTTGGGTGTGCTTACATTTACATAGTTTTTGTAGCTGGCATCATATTATAATAAGAGCTTTAAGTTTAAATGTAGACACGAAAATGGTAAAAATGTCTGTGCATGAATCATCACCCTGCGGGGGAAACAACAGTGGCACATACCAGTCACACAGGCCCTCAGAATACATTAAATGATACCTAACCAAAGTCAAGAGGCACTCAGCAAGAAAGAGTTGCATCAGAATGCAGAATTAATCCTGCATTCTCCCATGACATCATCAACAAAGAAAATGCTTATTCCCTAATGAAACTCGAACAGACTTTGTCATCTCTTACGCACCACACTTTACTGCCTCCTAACTCAACATAATGATGGTCATGCAAAAGCAATACTTATGGTACAGAAATATTTAAAACTTTTCTGGTTTGATATTTCCTGTTTGTAATACCCATTAATATTGACTCTACACTGATATATAGAGCATAAATTTCCTGTGTTCCCCTCAACGCCGCATAGATGATTATAAATGAGGTCACCGATCATAACCAGCTTGTTATGTGTTGAGACATGGATGACAAGAAATTCACCTTGAGCAAAGTTCAACAGGTGAATCTTGATGTCCATAACAAGAACTCTTAATAAGCAGGGTTATGACTGGAGAGACCCGATTGCTAATTTTTTATAATGCATGGAGATTAACTTGCTTTCATCTGTTACAAAACTTAAAGAAACAAGTGTAAGAATGACAAGTGTTTTACAGCTTTGAAATCCATAAAACACTTACCACCACCACACAGACAACAGTTGCACAGAACAGTGGCAGGAAGTGCAAAGAGATTTAAAACATGTTAAACATCTCAATCATCAAAAAAAAAGTGAAGAAGGAAAGATCTTTAATGTCTACAAGCTTTTTGTGGTTCCCACAACTACTCTGTACAGGCAACTGACTGTTAATGTAGTAGTGTAACACTAGTACTT